>NC_091117.1:220514376-220814376 GCF_040183065.1 Periplaneta americana
TCTTAATTTATAGTCACAGTCTAGATGAAATATATACAGACGAGATTTACAATATAGTCTACTAGTACAACACAAAGTTTTAGTATCAATTTCATGAAGTGTTATTGAATGTCATGAATTCACCTATAGAATAGAAGGCGTGAGAAATTAAGTACTTCTTTAATTTGGCCCTAAATAATTTTATGTTTTGAGTTTCACTTTTTATATCGATAGGGAGGATATTACAAATTTTTACTGCCATACAACGCACTCCTTTTTGATAGCACGATAGACTTGCCGATGGAGTATGAAAGTCATTTATTGGCGTGTATTTATGCTATGAACTGTTGAATTAGTTACAAAATTATCACGATTACATATGAGGAAGATTATTAATGAAAAGATATACTGACAAGCCATGGGCATTATTTGTAGGGTTTTTGAAAATAGTCCTACACGATTCCCTGGATTTCGCACCTACTATTATTCTAATTACTCTTTTTTGTAATAGAAATATATTGTTACTATCTGTGGAATTTCCCCAGAATATTATTCCAAAACTCATTACCGAGTGGAAGTATGCAAAGTATATTGTTTTTAAGGTATTGATATTTACTATCTTTTGCATAGATCTAATAGCAAAACAAGCTGAATTTAGTTTGGGGGGTAATTTCTTTAATATGATTTTTCCAGTTTAACACATTATGGATTTTTAATCCAAGAAATTTTGTTGTTGTTGTTTCTAATAGGGATCTATTGTTAGTTACTGCGCTAGAAATTTGCGAGGCTGAATTTGGACAGGATTTAAAATGTATTATGTTAGTAGTTACCCTTTGCTTTATCTGGTAGTCTGCCGACAGTAGCAAAGTAAATAAGTTTAAGTACCTCATTTTATTTCTACGCTCAATATTTTGATTCTGTAGTACGTGTCTTCCTATGCTACTCCTGAGTTTCGAAGCGGACACAGGATAATAATTATAAGCTAATCTCGGATTTCGGATCGGTTTCGCTTGTGGTTCAGATTGGGCCGGGCCAGGTCGAAGATATATGGATGGCTGAGTGGAATTATTATTATTATTATTATTATTATTATTATTATTATTATTATTATTATTATTATTATTATTATTGCATGTTTGATAGTACTAATAACACTGGTCAACTTCTTATGTAACTTTTTTCTGCTAACTTGGATGTTTTACCTGATTTAATATGATTTGAGTACGCTGATTTAAAATCTGCAGTCGGAAATTGTCTATCACGGAACAATTTGCACAGAACACAATTACAATATTGTCTTCTTTCCATGAGTTTTAACCGCATGCTAATGAATACTAAGTTTTCTTCTGACAAAAAAGTTAATAGCTGGAGGTATAAATTAATTTTCATAGTACACAGAGTGGCCAGAACCATTAGGTAATTGAATTACTTGATCTTTTGCAGTGACTGGAATCAGTGATGACATGCTACAAACACCAACAATAGTCAGCTATCATATTTACTAGTAAGTTCCACCTGCCTTTATACCCTCGTTCCATAGTCTGTATATCTGGGAGGAATCGTTCATCATGTTCGTCACTTACTGCACCAAAATTTTAGGAAAAGACGTTTATGTGGCTTTGAAGGGAAATGCATAGTTTCGTAGGCTTCTTTCATACTATGGGAGTAATCAACAGGAATGGAAGATAATTTATTACCGTTGTGCAGCAATATTCACTTTGAAGTTCCTTTTGAGCTACAAAGGAACAGTCTCTATCCCTCAGCATAGTCGTATCCCTTAGCTTCAGTGAGACCTTCCACATCGATGCAGGACACTAGTTGCTCATCCATATTAAAATATTTCACGACGCTCTTCTCTGTTTGTCGATGCATGATGGTTGTACCAGGGACTTACATATTCTTTTTTTTTTAATCTATAACTAGATAATTCTCCTAATGCTTTATGCATATGAATATCAATGCTTTACGTATATCAATATCAGCTTGAGTGAAGTGCATGTAGATCTTGTGAAACGCCTGAAGAATATAACTTACTTACTTACAAATGGCTTTAAGAAGCCCGAAGGTTCATTGCCCCCCTCACATAAGCCCGCCATCGGTCCCTATCCTGTGCAAGATTAATCCAGTCTCTATCATCATACCCCACCTCCCTCAAATCCATTTTAATATTATCCTCCCATCTACGTCTCGGCCTCCCTAAAGGTCTTTTTCCCTCCGGTCTCCCAACTAACATTCTATATGCATTTCTGGATTCGCCCATACGTGCTACATGCCCTGCCCATCTCAGACGTCTGGATTTTAAGTTCCTAATTATGTCAGGTGAAGAATACAATGCGTGCAGTTCTGTGTTGTGTAACTTTCTCCATTCTCCTGTAACTTCATCCCGCTTAGTCCCAAATATTTTCCTAAGCACCTTATTCTCAAACACCCTTAACCTATGTTCCTCTCTCAGAGTGAGAGTCCAAGTTTCACAACCATACAGAAGAACCGGTAATATAACTGTTTTATAAATTCTAACTTTCAGATTTTTGGACAGCAGACTGGATGATAAGAGCTTCTCAACCGAATAATAACACGCATTTCCCATATTTATTCTGCGTTTAATTTCCTCCCGAGTGTCATTTATATTTGTTAATGTTGCTCCAAGATATTTGAATTTTTCCACCTCTTCGAAGGATAAATCCCCAATTTTTATATTTCCATTTCGTACAATATTCTGGTCACGAGACATAATCATATAGCCTACTTTGTCTTTTCGGGATTTACTTCCAAACCGATCGCTTTACTTGCTTCAAGTAAAATTTCCGTGTTTTCCCTAATCGTAGAATATAGACAGGCAAATAACAGATGGGGAATGTAGGGATAAGGATGCTCTGGATATCCAATCGATGATCAAAACAAATTGGGGAACCGAATTATACCTCTATGGAGGAAGCAGAGAAGGTAGACTGGGCTTAACCTGGTTTCGTCTAGGAGCCTGGAGGGCACTTAAAACCGTCAACGAAGATGGAGCGAGAATATGTCCTCTTTACGGTAGAGGCGAGACATCACACCATATTTTATCGGAGTGTGAAGCCACAGAAGCTCTGAGGAAACGATTCCTGTCAGAGTCCTTCATTACACCTAGCAGGGGGCACTTGGCAACATACGATATATTAAATAACCTAAATTCTGTGAGAGTGTGGGAAATTTTATGGCAAAAGTTCGACAGTTGAGGGTGGAACTGGCCGAGGGGGAGGGAGCCGAGGAAATAAGGGAAAGAGCTATTTATTAGTGTTGTAGTGAGTATTATTAACACTGAGCGAATTTGGTAATAAGGGGATAATGTTCTTTTTGTATTTATTGTGTCTTTTTTATTTGGGAAAGAGCTATTTATTAGTGTTGTAGTGAGTATTATTAACACTGAGCGAATTTGGTAATAAGGGGATAATGTTCTTTTTGTATTTATTGTGTCTTTTTTATTTGTTTTTTTTATTGCGTGTGTATGTTTTTTATTATTACCTTTATATTTATTATTTGGATTATTTGTTGCGGTTTCAATAAGGAATAGAATACATATACATATATATATATATATATATATATATATATATATATATATATATATATATGTTTCACTGTGTGTGTTTCTTTTTCTTTCATATCTTACATTTATTTCATTTTTATTATTTTTGTGAAATTTTGTATGAAGTAAGATTAGTTGTAATTGTGATACTTATGATAACGGTAGTAATAATAGTAACTGTTGTTTTACTATTTTATTATTAGTAGTATTATTTTCGTTTTGAAGATTCAAACTGTTCATAGTTACAGCACGAATGGCCGTACGGGCTCTTGCGAAGGATCTTCTGTACATGAGTTTGTATAATTTATTATGCATCAATAAATGCACTTCATTCATTCATTCATTGTAGATTTTGTGTTCATCATCAGATACCAAAAAGTCATCATAATCACCACTATCTGGTTTTGTCGGTACACTAAATCCATCACCAATATAACTGGAACTTTGAAATGTGGTGAACGTAGAAATAGGAATTTCATTGCTGTGTGGCATGGCACTTCAGCTGACGTAAGTTCAGACACTGATTGGAGTGATTTCAAGTTTTGTTAAAGTATGATACAACAACAATACAAAAGTATCAATCTTTCACGTGATCTTACTGTTCCCGCCACACTATTGTCACTACAAAACTGATGCTTTTTGTCTGTCCCCTAAGTCCACTGTCTGTGATTTTCAACACATGTCCTACACACTTTATGTGGTGGGCGCATTTGTCCTGGTCGCCTAGTTTAACACTGAATACTGCAGATACAAAGTCTGATATATTTGTAATTTGCTTTGGTGTTGTAAAACAGCCTGGGTCGTTTTTACACTTTCAATAAACGGCGACCATTGTCAAAGAAATTGGCAACAGGGAAAAACATGAAGTTTTCATTTGAGAAAAAAAAAATCTGATGTAATGGGTGCAAAATGTATACGATTTATGGACTTATCACCTCCAAATCAATAAATATCAGCTGTTACTTTGCAGTCAGCAAAATTGACGTAGACGATTCTATCCGACACCGGGATGGGTATCCGGTGTGGCTTAGTGGATAAAGCATCAGCACGTAGAGCTGAAAACCCGGGTTCAAATCCCGGTGCCGGAGAGAATTTTTCTCCGTTCCATTACTCTTTCATCGTATTATAACGCAGAATATCTGTATGGAAAATCATATGTACTTCGGTACATTAAATTATATATATATATATATATTTTACAACGCTTTATCAACAGCTTAGGTTATTTAGCGTCTGAATGAGATGAAGGTGATAATGCCGGTGAAATGAGTCCGGGGTCCAACACCGAAAGTTACCCAGAATTTGCTCATATTGGGTTGAGGGAAAACCCCGGAAAAAACCTCAACCAGGTAACTTGCTCCGACCGAGAATCGAACCCGGGCCACCTGTTTTCGCGGCTAGACGCTCTAGCCGTTACTCCACAGGTGTGGACTATTATTATTTATCATTAGCGATGTAAGGTAGAAATGACAAAATAATAACTATGTTTTTTTGTAGTAGTGCTGGAGTTACCTTAGCAACGAAAAAAGATCGTCAAACGAAAACTGAACTAAACTTTAAATAATCTATTCATGGAAGACTGAAATGATAGTGTAGGGAAAAATTTTACATGCGTCTCTTGTTGAGAGAAACAACAATTTATCAAAATCTACCGACATTAAAGGGCAATACACTATGAAGAAATATACCTGTCTGTATGTAAGAATTCCCAACTTTGATTCGGTTGTAGTGCACTTATAAACATATTGTTGAAGATGTTATGCTGGGTTGTCTAATTAAATAATTTACGTATATTACGTTACATAATATCTGTAATGCTCGGGAAAAGTGACACAAGTCAGTTTCCACAAACCTTTTTTGATAATTTATTGTCAACTTACGGAACATCTATTCGCTTGGAAAAAAAATACATAGGTATTCCTCCCATTAAAATAATTCATACAGAAAAAAATCAAATCGACACAAACCAGTGTAAGTTGTCAATAAATTATCAAAAAAGGTTTGTGGAAACTGACATGTCACTTTTCCAAAGCACTGCAGATATATGCATGTAATTTTATTATATTAAAGCCAAATATATTACATTGTTCTTGATCAGGAACTGTAATAAAAACCAAAATTAAATAACCAATTTATAATAGCACCGAAACATGATGCAATTTGTTACGGTTTTGCTTCTTATCAGAATGGAAGAAATTAAATAACTAAAAGATTCATGCAGAAGACCATTTTCCTGCATACTTTGACTGCGAATTCGCAAACAACTCTTTGTCATGTAGCTGGCTATAGGAGTCTGGAGACTGTCACAATGCCCCATAAAGTGCAGAATGCTCGGGATTCCATACTCCCATGAAGAGTGGTAAAATTTCTATAGCTTAAAAAAGACTTCCATTGAAAACCCCTACTTGTGAAAGCGTCTCTAATGATGTGCTTAGCTGTAGAAGAAAGTCTGTAAATTTGCTTGAATTAGCTTGAAAATGCCCTAGAGCTGTGCTTATACGGAGAGTCTATTCTTACGGAAAACTGCACTGCATATCTCACAATATTCTGCTTCCCGTTATCAGTACCCACATTTGGCATTTACCTATACATAGGCTATAATACAAATATGGGCTACTAAAATATGGTATTTATATCGCCAATAAAATATAAAGAGTCTGGTCGGACGGAAATGAAGGTCTTAGCTCTGTCAGATCAAATAATGATTAAAGTATTATTATTATTATTATTATTATTATTATTATTATTATTATTATTCTTATTGGAGCAACAGTGACAAATATAAATGATACTCGGGAGGAA
This sequence comes from Periplaneta americana, assembly GCF_040183065.1. Taxonomy (NCBI): domain Eukaryota; kingdom Metazoa; phylum Arthropoda; class Insecta; order Blattodea; family Blattidae; genus Periplaneta; species Periplaneta americana. The sequence continues at coordinate 220,520,723 of NC_091117.1, forward strand.
ATTAAACACAGAATAAATAAGGGAAATGCCTGTTATTATTCGTCTGAGAAGCTTTTATCATCCACTCTGCTGTCAAAAAATCTGAAAGAATTTATAAAACAGTTATATTACCGGTTGTTCTTCATGGTTGTGAACCTAGGACTCTTACTTTGAAAGGGGAACAAAAGTTAAGGGTGTTTGAGAATAAGTTGCTTAGGAAAATATTTGGGGCTAAGAGGGATGAAGTTACAGGAGAATGGAGAAAGTTACACAACACAGAATCGCACGCATTGTATTCTTCACCTGACATAATTAGGAACATTAAATCCAGACGTTTGAGATGGGCAGGGCATGTAGCACGTATGGGAGAATCCAGAAATGCATATAGAGTGTTAGTTGGGAGATCGGAGGCAAAAAGACCTTTAGGGAGGCCGAGACGTAGATGGGAGGATAATATTAAAATGGATTTGAGGGAGGTGGGATATGATGATAGAAAAAAGATTAATGTTGCTCAGGATAGGGAGAGATGGTGAGCTTATGTGAGGGCGGCAATGAACCTCCGAATTCTCTAAAAGCCATTTGTAACTTATTATTATTATTATTACTATTGTTACTATTACTATTATTATTATTATTATTATTATTATTATTATTATTATTATTATTATTATTATTATTATTATTATTATTATTATTATTATTATTATTATTTACGCTACATATTCTCAAAAAATGATTTTTCACTGTAATAGTCAAGCAACAAAATTCCATTAAACAAAAATTATCTCGCATTTTCCATGTACCAACTGTTGACAACTAATATAGAATCTGTGTCATATATTTAAACTCCAATAGCTTTAGTATCGAAATGGGGATTCTGGAATGGTACATTTGTCTGTAATCTGTTAAGATCCCATGTATGCATAATTTGTTAAGTGAATTCCACAGAATTCCTGATTTTTCTAATATTTATGAAATAGATATTTTCCTTAGTAGTAACAGATATTATATTAAAAATTTGATTTGTCTTCTCTCAAGCTGGAAGACATGTTTCATCTGTTCCGTTTTCATGATACAAATATATTTTAACTTGCTATATTCACGTTATTCTCTCTGCATACATCTATAGAATGAATATATCTTCTTTCGTATCTCTTCACGTTTTACTAACAACTTTGTAAATGACTTTGAATAGACCATTATGTGGTTTTCTGAATTCTACACAAGTATCCGCGGTTGGTCATCTACTGTTACTTTCAACGGCATTTTTTCTATGGCAGTTGGAATGACCGTTTTTCACATAATAAACCTCTTATTTTAGCGTAGAGGATTTCTTCATTTAATCTTGTAACTAAAATTGGCACACACATTTTGTTACCTTTAATCCATATTGGTTCCACGTACAGTAGATGCAATGAAACGTAGGAAATTGAAGTTTTAATTAGATTTATGGTTTTCCTTCCATAATAATTTTAGCTTTAATAGGATTGAGTGGTTCAAAGGCTGATTTTATTTGCATTAATAGCTACGTTGTAACTTTTGCTTATTTTATCCTATTATAATTTCATGTTAAAGTCCATTTTCTAAACTGGCTTGATGACCTGTACATCTACGAATCACATTATAAAACTTCTTTGTCAATGAAATTGTAATTAGATGTGTTTAAAGCATGTGTAAAACGTGCACGATATTGTGGACATGTATATTAAATGCTGCCAATATGTTATCCTTGCCGGCCGTGGCCTACTCCTGTCGAATAGCACCAAAGAGGTCGCCAGGCTTAACGTCCCCATCCGACGGACGAATCACTATCAACAGTGACATATGCCTTCTCTTCATATGCACTGCGGAGAGATTTGGGATTCAACCCAGGCATATTGGTGCACAATCTAGTGGTTAGAAGTTGTGCACCGCCATCTCTCCTAGTCCTGAGACAGAAATACAACATGAAGATTTCTGACCCCGGGCCGGCTAGTCTGGAGGCAGACGCGGTACAGTGGAATTCCACAAATAGACACAGCAATGGTCCGTGTGCGAGACGAGGTACGAACTCTGTCTTTCTACGGAGCACTGCGGGCATTGGTAAACATAAGGGCTGTACAATGTTTTTATGGCGTGAGGACCGAAACATAAATAATTAACGTAATAATTTTAAATAATACAGGATGTTTAAAAAATACGGGGCATAATTTCAGGTATGTATTTCCCACATGTAGACAATCAAAATAGTTCATTACAACATGTCTCCGGAAATGCTTCATTTCCGAGTTATGGCCTTCACAACATTGAAATTCACCGGAACGTTTTTCTTTCCGCAGGTCGTTGTCATTACAGAAGATGTTCAAAATGTCCACCTCCTGCTTGAATACGGACCTCACATCGATGTCTCATTGACCTGCGAACAAGATCCCAAACTCCAGGAGTATTGCGTATGTCCTCAGAACATGCCACAATTCGATTCCGAAGGGATTCCAAATGAGGCACCGGAGACGAATAAACCAATGATTTTAAATGGGCTCTCCTGGTACAAACGACGAGCCAGCGCAGCATTGCCGTCCGCCTTACAGTACATGAAGTTTATCTCTGTCAGCTCTTGATTTGAATACATGTCGCACAATCTAACGCCTACGCAACACTGAATGTAACCTTCGCCTCGGAATGAACTGTCAGAGTGTCCTCTTAATGTCTCCTTTGACGGCAACGACCTGCGGAAAGAAAAACGTTCCGGTGAATTTCAATGTTGTGAATGCCATAACTCGGAAATAAAGCATTTCCGGACACATGTTGTAATGAACTATTTTTATTGTCTACATGTGGGAAATACATACCTAAAATTATGCCCCGTATTTTTGAAACACTCTGTATATTGTAGTATATGCAAAATATATAACAAAACAAATCCGTGATTAAGTATAATATACGTGATACATCTGAAACATAAAACAAACTTCTGGAGGAGAAACTCTCTAAATATATCTACATACGGGGCTTTCATTTCAAAACTCCCCACTCTAAATAACTAGTTAATTAATTGAATTCAATTTAAACCAAAAAACACGTAAATTTAGATGCCAAGGGGGAAGTCTTAAACCAGGCTTAATTGCATTTTCGATTTCACCTCCCAACCCCAGCCACTCCCACTTTGAAATTTAAAATTGCACCCCTATATTTTTATACCTGAATATGAAAGAGCATTCAATTGTTTATACACCAGATTTATTTCTTTTCGCATCTTTTCTTTTCTATCGTCGCCTGGTAACCTGCATTTTTGTTATTGTTGATTAGAGCGGAAGAGAATAAAGCTACAAAAACTTATTGAGCAGTTCATGTAATAGTTGTGTTTGTGTATTAAATTGTTTTAAAATGGTGTATACCCTTCAAGAGAGAACATAAATCATCCCAATTGAATAAATTTAGGAAATTACACAAAATAAGCTGTGTTTTCATCCTACAATCAACTGATAATAACAAAGCTTCTTATAATCACTACAGAATGCCTCATAATTAGATGAATTTTGTTTTATCCCATGCACTGTTCTGATCGAAATGTCAAATTCTTGAGGGATGGCAATTATTGATTCAGCTTTTTTAAACCGTTCCAATATTTGTAACTTCTGCTTCAACATAAGTACACATTTTCTGTTCCCTGCCTTGCTGCCAACGTGTACGAGTATCTGCACACTACTGCACTGGTCCAACTGGTTAGCCCTGTGCAGCGAGGGACAGGATGCGTTGACTTACCTTTCGTGAAGTATACGAGAGTGAGCGTCTATTTGTGGAGTTTCACTGTACCACAGAACTAACTCGGCAGACCATTATGTAGGCTATATTAAAATATAGCAAAATTTACCTACCTTAAGGTATGCTAAATATGGGATATGGTGACATGAGATTAAAGGTCACATGTTTTTTTAACTTCTACAAAAGGACTGACGTAATGAGCACTAAACATAAAAGTAATAAGCTTCGTCAATACAGACAGTACTTAAAAGTAAAAGTACATCCTTGGCGCTACAGCTCATGAAGGGCCAAGACTGACCAGCCGGCTGCTGACCTCACGTCCACATGTCGAAGCAGAGATGGATGATCATCCAACCCCACTTGATTAATAACTGTAAAAATATTTGATTTTTAATAACAATATTATTATCTTATGTAAGTTTTGAAGTTAGCCACCACACAGTAAATTATAGAAATGAAGATCTAATTTAAGATATTCTCTACATCTATTTATATAACCCCAAAATGTTTCACTTTCATATCATTAATATGTAGAATTAATGAAAATAGTCATACCATGGTATTAACTATAATAATATTTCATTTCTAATGGTAATATAGTCATCAAACCACCACAAAGTTTTGTAGATTTTAATATCCAATACACAGCTGTACTCAGAAAATTACACACCGCAGAATCAGACCTGTAAATTATTTTTAGTAAGCCTTGAAGGTTTTAATAACCAATTGAATTTGAACTCTAAATATGTCAGCAATTCTGCAGGTCATGGCCTTCGTGTAATAGCCTATTGTTTATTGTAGTGTGTGTTTTGTTTTATTCTGAAATCACGGCCGTGCTGAAATGCAATTAGTTCTCAAAACTGACGAAAGATGGATTTTGGAAAATAGGAAAATTATATAGGAAAACTAAGGCTTCACTGAAACTTTTTATTTTATCTGAAAATCCTTGGATGCCAAGCTTCAAAATGACGGGTCATTCATTAAATCCGTTCAGCCGTTTTCCCGTAATTTCCATTACCAGTTCAAATTATATATATATATATATATATATATATATATATATATTAGTGGCTTGTGCAGCAAATGCTGCAAACTAAGTATATTAGACGTTCAAATAAACATTTTTCAGATTTATTTGCAATGAAGAATACCAGACATTCGGAAAGTTATTTGCTTCCATATCAATGAAAGATACTCTCTCTCGAGTCAATACTGAAGAGAACCAGACATATAAATATCTACACCACACCGCCATTAAATATATTAAAAAGACCCAACCCCACTTGATTAATAATTATAAAAACATTTGATTTTTAATAACATTATTATCTTACGTAAGTTTTATAGCTTTCAGTAACATATACTATATAGCCGCCACTCAGTAAAATATAGAAATCAAAATCTAATTTAAGTTATTCTCTACATCTACTTATATAACCCCAAAACGTTTCACTTTCATATCATCAATATAACATTAATATGTATAATTAATTAAAAATAGTCACATCATGGCATTAACTACAATAATATTTCATTTCTAATGGTAATGTCATCAAACCACCTTAAGTTAAGTAGTTTTTAATATCAAATACACAGCTGTACCCAGAAAATTACACACCACAGAATCGAACCTGTAAATTATTTTTAGTAAGTTAAGTTCTTAATAACCAATGTAATTTGAGCTCTAAATATGTCAGCATTCTTGCAGATCATGGCCTTCGTGTAATATTGTTTACTGTAGTATGTGTTTTGTTTTATTCTGGACTGCAACACGGCCGACTTGATGCTCGCTTCGCTTCTCCTTTACAAATAAGCGAAGGGAATATCAAGTCGGCCGTGAATGCTATTAGCTAGTTCTCAAAACTGACGACAGGTGGATTTTGGAAAGTAGGAAAATTATGTTTAAAAATTGAAATTTCACTGAAAACTACTATTTTTCAGAAAAACTTTGAGTTTCAATTTTCAAAATGAGAGGTCATTTATTAAAATCTGTCCAGCCGTTTTCTCGATTACACATCTCAGCTTGCAAATTGCCGATAAATGGAGATAAATTCAGTAGTAAAGATTTTTAACTTCTTCTGAACGTAGTAAGACTAGAAGCGAAATGAAATAACGAGCACGAAAGTTGGAGGGGGAGCTGCATTAGAATTACACAAGTGTAGGAGACTTATAATGGAAAACAATGGAACAACCACAATTTCAGCACAATCCTCCATGACCTAGAATTCTTCCGTCGGGGGATGGGAATAGTTGTTTCCAGTAATAAGAGTGTGAGAGACGAGGGTGGAAAGGAGGACTTAAGGGCGAACAAACGGAAAAACAATCACAATTTTTATCCCATCTTCTCTTCTCTTTCAGACTTGGAATATCTGCAGATTATCTTTTCCATTCGTTCATTCGTTCAGTACTGGGAAAGAAGCCATGGGTTTGCTTCTCTCTCTGGAAAAGAGAAAAAAATACAAATCCTATCCTCAGGGGGCCGAGGGATGCATCACCTGTTTTCAAGAACTAACAACAAGTTCTCTTTTCTTTTGTTCTCTTTCAACATAGTGATGTTCTCTGAAGAGGAAATCAATTGAAGAGTTGTGGGCGCCAGTGTCCACCGGTTGGTTCGCATTTCTCTTCAACCCCTGCCTGTTAATAATAAATTCATGCCATCGTCTAAGTGAAAAGCTTTGCTAACATGTGAACAGTTCTCTGTATTTAGCGCACTCCTTTCGATTGTGAAGTACTTTGCTTGCTATAACAGCTTACGTGCAGACATCGAACACCGAAAAACCTCAATTCATAGTAGAAATTACTACTTACTTACATACTTACCGGCTTTTAAGGAACCAGGAGATTCATTGCCGCCCTCACATAAGCCCGCCATTGGTCCCTATCCTGAGCAAGATTAATCCAGTCTCTATCATCATATCCCACCTCCTTCAAATCCATTTTAATATTATCTTCCCATCTACGTCTCAGCATCCCCAAAGGTCTTTTCCCCTCTGGCCTCCCAACTAACACTCTATATGCATTTCTGGATTCGTCCATACGTGCTACATGCCCTGCCCATCTTAAACGTCTAGATTTAATGTTCCTAATTATGTGAGGTGAAGAATACAATGCGTGCAGCTCTGCGTTGTATAACTTTCTCTCCATTCTCCTGTAACTTCATCCCATTTAGCCCCAAATATTTTCCTAAGAACCTTATTCTCAAAAACCCTCAATCTCTGTTCCTCTCTCAAAGTGAGAGTTCACGTTTCACAGCCATACAGAACAACCGGTAATATAACTGTTTTATAAATTCTAACTTTCAGATTTTTTGACAGCAGACTGGATGATAAAAGCTTCTCAACCGAATAATAACAGGCATTTCCCATATTTATTCTCCGTTTAATTTCCTCCCGAGTGCCATTTATATTTGTTACGTGAATGTGTTAGGAGAAAATTCTCAAACGATTAGGGAAAACGAGGAAATTCTACTTGAAGCAAGTAAAGAGATAGGGTTGGAAGTAAATCCTGAAAAGACTAAGTATATGATTATGTCTCGTGATCGGAATATTGTATGAAATGGACTATAAAAGTTGGAGATTTATCCTTCGAAGACGTGGAAAAATGCAAATATCTTGGAGTAGAAATTATTACTCTATCAAACTCATCAACACCAGTGCACTAATAGCTGGGTGTGAACTATCAGAGTATTTATTTATTTATTTATTCATTTGTTTATTTATTTATTCATTTGTTGTTGAACATAACAGGCAAAGCCCAATTACAATGTTCACGACTAACAAATTAATTGATAAAACATAAACAAGGAAAAGGAAACATACACTTATTAAAAACTGAAACAAAATATAAATAAGAGAAAGAAAAAAAGAGAAATTGAAATAAGGTGTGAAAGTAGCTTCAAATTAACTATTGTCCGCTCAACTTATCTAGGCATCTGGGTTCCCTAGTGCTCTCTCGCTGCCCCGTGGCTATCTGCTGGCACCTGACCGTCGCTGCAGCAGTTGTACGTACAGTTACAAAAACATCATTCGGTATTTAATTTCAGTGCATTGTAGGTAAAAGTATATGGTTTCACAAAATAACAAACATAAATAAATTACATTTTTCTTCTTCTGTGTGCTATAAATCCTGTCCAAATTCAACGTCGGAAATTTCTAGCGCAATAATTAACAACAGATCCCTATTAGAAACAACAACAACCAAATTTCTTGGCTTAAAAATCGATAATGTGTTAAATTGGAGAAATCATATTAAAGAAATTACCCCCAAACTAAATTCAGCTTGTTTTGCTATTAGATCTATGCAAAAGATAGTAAATATCAATACCTTAAAAACAATATACTTTGCATACTTCCACTCGGTAATGAGTTTTGGAATAATATTCTGGGGAAATTCCACAGATAGGTACAATATATTTCTATTACAAAAAATAGAAATTAGAATAATAGTAGGTGCCAAATCTAGGGAATCGTGTAGGATTATTTTCAAAAAACTACAAATAATGCCCATGGCTTTTCAGTATATCTTTTCATTAATAGTCTTCCTCGTATGTAATCGTGAAAACTTTGTAACTAATTCAACAGTTCATAGCATAAATACACCTCAAAAAATGACTTTCATACTCCATCGGCAAATCTATCGTGCTATCGAAAAGGAGTGGGTTATATGGCAATAAAAATTTTTAGTAGCCTCCCTATCGATATAAAAAATGAAACTCAAAACATAAAATTATTTAGGGCCAAATTAAAGAAGTACCTAATTTCTCACGCCTTCTATTCTTTAGGTGAATTCATGACATTCAATAACACTTCATGAATATGATACTAAAACTATGTGTTGTACTAGTAGACTATATTGTAAATCTCGTCTGTATATATTTCATCTAGACTGTGACTATAAATTAAGATTTTATAATAGTATTAAGTTTTTTGACTTGTTCCATATTCTAGCTGTAAGCATGTATGAATACCATGGAATGTTAATAAATACAATACAATACAATACAGTCTCATCACAACTCCAATTATTACAATATTCGTATCTGGGCGTGAGCTACTGATGGTAAGCGATGCATGAAGTCTTTAACTAGAAGCACAGGTCTGTGTTGTTGGGTTTCCAAAAAGTTCACTTTCATATACAGTCATTATCAATATTCTTCTTCTTCCTCCTCTTCTTCCCTTCTTCATTATTATCATCATCATCATCATAGTCATCACTACTGGTGTTGCCTAGACGTATTATAAAATCCATAAATTATTAGGCAAAAACACTTGAAGCAAGTAAAGAGATACGTTTCCAAATAAATCCCGAAAAGACAAAGTATATGATTACGTCTCGTGACTAGAACATAGTACAGCAACAGTAACAAATGTAAATGACATTCGGAGGAAATTAAAAACAGAATAAATAGGGGAAATGCCTGCTATTATCAGGTTGAGAAGCTTTTATCATCTAGTCAGCTCTCACAAAAGCTGAAAGTCAGAATTTATAAAACAGTATCGGTTGTTCTGTATGGTTGTGAAACTTGGACTCTCACTTTGAGAGAGAAACAGAGGTTAAGGGTGTTTGGGAGTAAGGTGCTTGGGAAAATATTTGGGGCTAACAGGGATGAAGTTACAGGAGAGTAGAGAAAGTTACACAACGCAGAACTGGACGCATTTTATTCTTAACCTGACATAATTAGAAACATTAAATCCAAACGCTTGAGATGAGCAGGACATTTAGCACGTACGGGCGAATCCAGAGTTGTATATAGACTTGTCAGTGGGATGCTGGAGGGAAAAGACCTTTGGGGAAGCCGAGACATTGATGGGAGGGTAATATTAAAATGGATTTGAAGGAGGTGGGATATGATTACTGTAGAGACTGAATTAATCTTACTCAGGATAGGGACCGATGGCGGGCTTATGTGAGGCCGGTAATGAACCTCCGGGTTTCTTAAAAGTCGTAAGTAAGTAAATAAGTAAGTAAGACATTTCTCTTTTGCCTCTTGATCGCAACAAACAACTACTGACCTTATTATCACCCTCTCCTTACTGTGTACGCTATATTATGATTAATAATATAATATATAATTATATATTATGTCTGATTTATACTTGTTGTACATCTTACATAAGCTATACTGTATTCATCTGACGTTGTTTACGTTGTATACTTACGGTATTCCATTCAGTGCGCTGTCTGAAGGGTGGGGACAGGAAACTACACTAAAGCAATGCAGATAGCGTAATGTGTAACGGACATGGTCGGTCCTGATATGCACGTCTGTAGACAGCAGTGTATGTGTACAAGTTGCAGTGTCCAGTCGATCAGTCCTAGTGAAATGGAGGAGTACACGAGAGCGGAATAAGCAGACCTGATTTTCGGGTACGGATGAGCTAATGGGAACAGTAGACAAGCTCACAGATTGTATGGGGACAAGTACCAACGTAGGAGACATCCGGCCCATATCATTTTTCTACGACTGTTCCAAAAGTTAAGGGAAGAAGGGCACGTGGACAACTATTTTTGCTTATAACTTTCGACTCAGTCATTTCGGGACCATGGTTCGTAATCTCAAATTGATACATGTGCCCTTCGCCATCATTCCTGAAAGTTTGTGACACCACCTCGGAAACACCCTGTAGATTTCAGATTCAGGACGGGCCTTTTCGAAATTTGTTGGAGATACTTAATTGCCAATAGCTTTTAGATCATATATTTTACGAGTTCTGTGGTTCGATCTGAGTTTCTAGTAAAAATTCTCCAAAGACATTCCTCGAGTTTCATAAGTTTTACATTGTTTATAACAAGTTTCATGCTGTTTACTGTAATATATATCTCTGTAGTGTAAGATCGTCATTTTCCTAAATCTCAGTTAACATGCGCTTCTGGTAATCAAAGTTATGTTGTTAATGTATCCCGTTGGGATCTCCCATGTAATTATTGTCATCTAGGACGCCACTCGTAAACGAAACCAAGTTAGTATCAACAAAACGAAACTTTGTCGACTTATAGATGTTCGTCCTGGAATTGAGAATAACTTAAGTTAAAATACAAATTAGATTTATTTTAAATTTTATTTTAAGTGATCGTGATTTATTTAATTTAGGATACTCCGTGTTAATGTTATTATACTATTGTTATTAATATTTATTATTATTATTATTATTATTATTATTATTACTCACTTACTTACAAATGGCTTTTAAGGAACACGCAGGTTCATTGTCGCCCTCACATAAGCTCGCCATCGGTCCCTATGGTCTGCAAGATCAATCCACTCTCTATCATCATTTCCCACTTCCTTCAGATCAATTTTAATATTATCCTCCCATCTACGTCTCGGCCTCCCTAGAGGTCTTTTTCTCTCCGGCCTCCCAACTAACACTTTATATGCATTTCTGGATTCACAATTTACAATTCATTTTAATATATCAATATGCCTGGTAAATTATTAATAAGTATTTAATGAATTTCAATCTTAAAACCTCCAACACATCAACACCAATACATACAAATAACTTCTTCATTATATACTTCAATAAACCTGAGAACACGTAATAGTATGTCATCACATCAGAGTAGCCATTTCAAAGTCAATGACCTCTAAGTGAAACAAATACAAAACACACTACAGCAACTACGAAAACTATCTTGAACTTACGACAATTCTCAGCCATGATTACTCTAAATATTTTATCACTTTCATTATATAATTTAAATTTTAACATTGACTAATTTAATCACCGTATATCAATTGTAAAGTAGTCATCAACGTCAAACAACATTCAAATGCCAACGGCCTCTCTAAGCGAAATAATTACAAAACACAAGAACATTAACTACGCATACTACCTGGCAACTTATGACAACTTTCAGCCATGACTACTTGAAATATTTTATTATCATCATTATAAATTTTAAAATTTTAAAATTAACATAATTGACAAATTTTAAACATTGTATATTAATTGTAACATGAGCTATATGTATAAATAAAATATTCGTCCAGTCTAAGTTCAAATTCAAAGATTATCTTAATATTCATCCTGTTTCATGTTATATCTACATAAAGCTCATGAATTTCATGTACCACATATATTGTTCTCTATTTTCCTTGTTATTTGCATAATATGTTATTATAGGTCCAGATAATATGTATTGTTATATCTGAAGATGCCCTAAACGGCGAAAACGTTCATATATTGTGATTAAATAGCAAATAAACATTTGCAAGTTTATATGCCTTAAGATTGAAATTCATTAAATACTTATTAATAATTTCTGGATTCGCCCACACGTGCTACATGCCCTACCCATCTCAAACGTTTGGATTTAATATTCCTAATTATGTCAGGTGAAGAATACAATGCGTGCAGTTCTGCATTGTGTAACTTTCCCCATTCTCCTGTAACTTCATCCCTTTCAGCCCCAAATGTTTTTCTACGAACATTATTCTCAAACACCATTAAACATTCAAATAAATATAATTCAACTGGAGTTTACAAATTAAAATTCAATAGTTGCCCATATTTTGACATAGGACAGACAGGAAGATCCTTTCACACAAGATACAATGAACATATTAAAGCTATAACCAAACCCTACATCACATCAAATTATGCAGACCACATTATCAACAATAATCATGACTATAATAATATAGAAACAGATATGGAAAGTTTACACATCACACCAAAAAGTTCACAATTAAACATTCTAGAACAGTACGAAATATATAAGAATACAATAGCATACCCACAATATATACTTAACACACAATTGCAGTTCAATACCCACACATTATTCGACGTCATAATACATCATAACACACAAACAGCCAGCCCCCACCATAGGAACAACACACCCCCACCCCTACCATCGACAAATGCACATCGTAGAGTCAAGATCACCAATGATTCAAGAGACACTGAGGATGACGTGACATAACGTCGAAACGGGCCGTCTGTCGAAGGTATATACCATTTTTTAACAATTTTAACACTTTTTAACGTAAGACAAAGTAAATTATATGGTTTTAACAAAGTGTTGACGAGAACTTTAATCAATGATAATACATTTGTTTAATATTGAAAACTTTGAAATGTTTAAATAACAATTCAGTTGGGTAATCTTTCTGCTTTTTTAAACAAATTTTAATGCTTTTTTCTGTAGTAAAGTTAACGGATAAAGGTTGGATTTATAAGTTCCACCCCAACCTATAATACTATATATTAATATACAGGATGTTTAAAAAATACGGGGCATAATTTCTGGTATTTATTTCCCACATGTAGACAATAAAAATAGTTCATTACAACATGTGTCCGGAAATGCTTTATTTCCGAGTTATGGCCTTCACATCATTGAAATTTAACGGAACGTTTTTCTTTCCGCAGGTCGTTGCCGTCAAAGGAGACATTAAGAGGGCACTCTGACAGTTCATTCCGAGGCGAAGGTTACATTCAGTGTTGTGTAGGTACTTGGAACGAAGGTTTCCTGATCGATGGATAGGTAGAGGTGGCCCAATTGCTTGGCCTCCACGCTCACCTGATCTGAACCCTCTCGATTTCTACTTGTGGGACCATTTAAAATCATTGGTTTATTCTTCTCCGGTGCCTGATTTGGAATCTCTTCGGAATCGAATTGTGGCATGTTCTGAGGACATACGCAATACTCCTGGATCGTGTTCGCAGGTCAATGAGACATCGATGTGAGGTCTATATTCAAGCAGGAGGTAGACATTTTGAACATCTTCTGTAATGACAACGACCTGCGGAAAGAAAAACGTTCCAGTGAATTTCAATGTTGTGAAGACCATAACTCGGAAATGAAGCATTTCCGGACACATGTTGTAATGAACTATTTTGATTTTCTACATGTGGGAAATACATACCTCAAATTATGCCCCGTATTTTTGAAACACCCTGTATATTTAACACAATTGCAGTTCAATACACACACATTATTCTACGTCATGATACATTATAACACACAAACAGCCAGCCCCAACCACAGGAACAACACACCCCCACCCCTACCATCGACAAATGCACATCGTAGAGTCAAGATCATCAGTGGTTCAAGGGAAATTGAGGATGACGTGACATAACATCGAAACGGGCCGTCTGTCGAAGGTATATACCTTTTTTTTAAACAATTTTAACACTTTTTAACGTAAGACTAAGTAAATTTTATGGTTTTAACTAAGTGTTGACGAGAACTTTAATCAATGATAATATATTTCTTTAACATTGAAAACTTTGAAATGTTTAAATAACAATTCAGTTGGGTAGTCTTTCTGTTTTCTTAAACAAATTTTAATACTTTTTTCTGTAGTAAAATTAACGGTTAAAGGTTGGATTTGTAAGTTCCACCGCAACCTATAATACCATATATTAATATAGATTGAAATAATGCTAAATAAATTATACGTAAACAGTTAATTGACAAAATATTTCTTAGAACAACAAAGTAACATAATGTTTTATGTAATTTATTACAACTATAATGAATATAATTATTTCAATTTAAATGATTTATCAATAATTATACCTAAGTATTTAACTTCATTAATAACTGAACAATTGTAGTTGCAATTGCTCAAAGTTATTCTGTTACACCCTGTATATTCCTTTGCTTACTTTTGTTTAATGACATAGGCTATTCGTGAGGTAGGTTTTACTTAAATTTTGTCTACATTAAGTGAGTAATAAATAATACATAATCCATATGAGAGTAGTTTTTGAGTGGTTCGTTATTTTGTACTACTTTCCTAACAGCTTGCATTCCTGTGCTTACGTCTTCTTTATTGACATATTCGTGTGGTAGGTTTTACTTACATTTCGTCTACATTAATTCAGCCTAAATTATGACATGGCTTCATATGAGTTGAAATTATTTTAGTTAAAGACCTAATGAAAGTGATTTAAGAGACATAATATAAAGAGGGAATTTCGTCAGAATATTGAGTAAGAGGGGAGATTTTACATACTGCTCTTCGACCTCATGATTCTCCCCTTTCACCATGAAAACAAGGAAATATATTGTGGCTAATAAAGCGCTTTATGACTCGCCATATTGAATATTTAAGTGCTTTCGCATTATTAACGCTGCTCCACTCTTTAAAGCCCACGGGAACGTTAGCACGGATCTAAATATTTAAACTTGAAATGAGCTATTAAATTTAACACTGTGAATTTTCTTTGCAATTCAGAACTTCGGTGTTACGACTGCCTTGCATATTATGCTAACAGACATTCTCTGAGCCTCACTTTCAAATCAAGTGGCAGTTTCTGTGGCCAATATTTGAAATTAAGCTAACATGTGCATATATATTGAACAAATTTGCAACAAATCTAAAAAATTCCATCTGATGCATATCGTAGAAAATTGCAGAAGGTAATGTAGAAACTAAAGGCACTCGAAATTAATGCTGTTCATGTTGTCGATTGTAATGTAATTTATATTATAAAGCTTAATGTGTTTTTGTAACTGAAATTATATTTTAACGCTCAAAAAAATACTTTACAGTATATTTTAATGCCTTTGCGACCTGTTTTACGTGTCTAAAATCACATTTTTTGCAGCCAGAAATTTAATCGTCAATTGTTGAAACCAAATAAGTCTCTCTTTTTTTTTATTTTTCAGGAGAAACAAAAAACTGAATAATGCCGTTTGTATTACAATAATTGAACTGGAATCTTTCTACTTGAAAGAGAATTTGATTCTACTTATATTACAAGACAACTAATTAACCTATTGCGTATAATTGAGATTTTAAATGATTTAAAAATTTTTATTTGGTTTCAAAAATTTACCACTTTTTTAAGTTTATTTTTCCCGATTTATGATTTTATTTTTATTTTAACATTTGAAACTCAGCCAGTTACAATGTTACACAACAGTTACAAATTATGTAATTTTAATTTTAAACGTTTTAACAGATATTCTACTTATTTGGTTTCAAAATTTCCTAATATTTTAGTTAATATTTTTCCCATTTATGACTTTATTTTTATTAAACATTTAAAATTGAGCAGTTACAATCTGACACAACAGTTACAAATTATGTAATTTTAATTTTAAAAGTTTTAACAGTTATTTTACTTTGGTATTTGATTTCAACAATTTCCTATGTTTTTAGTCTATTTTTTCGATTTATGATTTTATTTTTATTAAGCATTTGAAACTGAGCAGTTACAATGTTACACAACAGTTACAAATTGTATAATTTTAATTTTAAAATTTTAACAGTTATTTTACTTATTTGGTTTCAAAAATGTCCTAATATTTTAGTTTAATTTTTTTTCGATTTATGATTTTATTTTTATTAAACATTTGAAACTGAGCAGTTACAATGTTACACAACAGTTACAAATTATGTAATTGTAATTTTAAAAGTTTTAACAGTTATTTTAGTCATTTGGTTTTAAAAATGTCCTAATATTTTAGTTTTTTTTTTCGATTTATGATTTTATTTTTATTAAACATTTGAAACTGAGCAGTTACAATGTTACACAACAGTTACAAATTGTATAATTTTAATTTTAAAATTTTAACAGTTATTTTACTTATTTGGTTTCAAAAATGTCCTAATATTTTAGTTTAATTTTTTTTCGATTTATGATTTTATTTTTATTAAACATTTGAAACTGAGCAGTTACAATGTTACACAACAGTTACAAATTATGTAATTGTAATTTTAAAAGTTTTAACAGTTATTTTAGTCATTTGGTTTTAAAAATGTCCTAATATTTTAGTTTTTTTTTTCGATTTATGATTTTATTTTTATTACACATTTGAAACTAAGCAGTTACAATGTTACACAACAGTTACAAATTATATAATTTTAATTTTAAAAGTTTTAACAGATATTTTACTTATTTGGTTTCAACAATTCCTAATATTTTATTTAATTTTTTCCGATTTATGATTTTATTTTTATTAAACATTCAAAATTGAGCAGTTACAATGTTACACAACAGTTACAAATTATGTAATTGTAATTTTAAAAGTTTTAACAGTTATTTTAGTCATTTGGTTTTAAAAATGTCCTAATATTTTAGTTTTTTTTTTCGATTTATGATTTTATTTTTATTACACATTTGAAACTAAGCAGTTACAATGTTACACAACAGTTACAAATTATATAATTTTAATTTTAAAAGTTTTAACAGATATTTTACTTAGTTGGTTTCAACAATTTCCTAATATTTTAGATAATTTTTTTCCGATTTATGATTTTATTTTTATTAAACATCTAAAACTGAGCTGTTACAATGTGACACAACAGTTACAAATTATATAAATTAAATTTTAAACGTTTTAACAGATATTTTACTTATTTGGTTTCAACAATATCCTAATATTTTAGATAATTTTTTCCGATTTATGATTTTATTTTTATTACACATTTGAAACTAAGCAGTTAAAATGTTACACAACAGTTACAAACTATGCAATTTCAATTTTAAAAATTGAAATAGATATTTTACTTATTTTGTTTCAACAATTTCCTAATATTTTAGATAATTTTTTTCCGATTTATGATTTTATTTTTATTAAACATTTAAAACTGAGCTGTTACAATGTGACACAACAGTTACAAATTATGTAATTTTAATTCTAAAAGTTTTAATAGATATTTTACTTACTTGGTTTCAACAATTTCCTAATATTTTAGTTAATTTTTCCCGATTTATGATTTTATTTTTATTAAACATTTAAAATTGAGCTGTTATAATGTGACACAACAGTTACAAATTATGTAATTTTAATTCTAAAAGTTTTAATAGATATTTTACTTACTTGGTTTCAACAATTTCCTAATATTTTAGTTAATTTTTCCCGATTTATGATTTTATTTTTATTAAACATCTAAAACTGAGCTGTTACAATGTGACACAACAGTTACAAATTAAATAAATTAAATTTTAAACGTTTTAACAGATATTTTACTTATTTGGTTTCAAAAATGTCCTAATATTTTAGATAATTTTTTCCGATTTATGATTTTATTTTTATTACACATTTGAAACTAAGCAGTTAAAATGTTACACAACAGTTACAAACTATGCAATTTCAATTTTAAAAATTTAAATAGATATTTTACTTATTTTGTTTCAACAATTTCCTAATATTTTAGATAATTTTTTCCGATTTATGATTTTATTTTTATTAAACATCTAAAACTGAGCTGTTACAATGTGACACAACAGTTACAAATTATATAAATTAAATTTTAAAGTTTTAACAGATATTTTACTTATTTGGTTTCAACAATATCCTAATATTTTAGTTTATTTTTTCAGATTTATGATTTTATTTTTATTAAACATTTAAAACTGAGCTGTTACAATGTGACACAACAGTTACAAATTATGTAATTTTAATTCTAAAAGTTTTAATAGATATTTTACTTACTTGGTTTCAACAATTTCCTAATATTTTAGTTAATTTTTCACGATTTATGATTTTATTTTTATTAAACATTTAAAACTGAGCTGTTACAATGTGATACAACAGTTACAAATTATGTAATTTTAATTCTAAAAGTTTTAACAGTTATTTTACTTATTTGGTTTCAAAAATGTTCTAATATTTTAGTTTTTTTCGATTTATGATTTTATTTTTATTAAAAATTTGAAACTGAGCAGTTACAATGTTACACAACAGTTACAAATTATATAATTTTAATTTTAAAAGTTTTACTTATTTGGTTTCAAAAATGTTCTAATATTTTAGTTTTTTTTTCGATTTATGATTTTATTTTTATTAAACATTTAAAATTGAGCAGTTACAATGTGACACAGCAGTTACAAATTATGTAATTTTAATTCTAAAAGTTCAACAGTTATTTTACGTATTTGGTTTCAAAAATGTCCTAATTTTTTAGTTTATTTTTTCCGATTTATGATTTTAATTTTATTAAATATTTAAAATTGAGCTGTTACAATGTGATACAACAGTTGAAAATTATATAATTTAAATTTTAAACGTTTTAACAGATATTTTACTTAGTTGGTTTCAACAATTTCCTAATATTTTAGTTTATTTTTTCCGATTTATGATTTTATTTTTATTAAACATTTAAAATTGAGCTGTTACAATGTTACACAACAGTTACAAATTATATAAATTAAATTTTAAACGTTTTAACAGATATTTTACTTATTTAGTTTCAACAATTTCCTAATATTTTAGTTTATTTTTTCCGATTTATGATTTTATTTTTATTAAACATTTGAGACTGAGCAGTTAAAATGTTACACAACGGTTACAAATTATATAATTTAAATTTTAAACGTTTTAACAGATATTTTACTTAGGTATTTCATTTCAACAATTTCCTAATATTTTAGTTCATTTTTTCCGATTGATTATTTTATTTTTATTAAAGATATAAAACCGAGCAGTTACAATGTGACACAACAGTTAAAAATTATTTTATGACAATTGAGATCATTGTAGGAATAATAATAATAATAATAATAATAATAATAATAATAATAATAATAATAATAATAATAATAATAATAATACTGTAAAAAACAAAACACAGTGGACACCAAACGATTTGTGCATTCAGAAATAATGAAGAATTGTGATTTATACCGCCTAAAAGTATATACGAGAGCAGGTCTGCCAATATTGGCTACTATTGCATACACAGAGTTTCCGCGCAAATATGAGGAAAGAGTGTTGAACTGAAATAAGTGAATGACGCACTTGGTTTCAACAACAAACAGCGAGAATCGCTCCTCTATTTCCATCATATGCAGGATCTGACATATTTTATTTTAACTCCAATCGATCGGCTATAGACTGAAATGTAATATTCAGTGAAAAAAAAAAAAATCGAAAATGTTGACTTATTTGGTTTTGATAAATTACGATTTATTCCGAGTTCTATTTGTAAGTAATATATAAGTACAGTTTGTATTTCTTACAATTTTCAGCTTTTTCGTTATCTTTCGATGTAACCTGGTATTCTGAAACAGATTGAATAAGTGTTTCAAGCGAAATACGGTCAACTCCATTAATTACGTGATTACATGATACATGAATACACTGGATATTGACCTTGAGTCAATTACAAATGCTATGCAAACTTATGCATACATGGTCTAATGACCCACTTAATGCTTCCATTATTATAATGGATATTACCTGCTAATGCTGAGCCAAATTCTGCTTAGCGTCTAACCAATGCTATCAAGCCACAGCTATTAACGGTTTATATACAGTATTCCTTCTTTCTGGGTACAGTACATGAGTTATTCATAGATTTCAAAAAGGCGTATGACTCGGTTAAGAGAGAACATTTATATGATATTCTTATTGAATTGATATTCCCAAGAAACTAGTCCGATTAATTAAAATGTGTCTCAGTGAAACATACAGCAGAGTCCGTATTGGCCAGTTTCTATCTGATGCTTTTCCAATTCACTGCGGGCTAAAGCAGGGAGATGCATTGTTACCTCTACTTTTTAACTTCGCTCTACAATATGCCATTAGGAATGTTCAGGATAACTCAGAGGGTTTGGAATTGAACGGGTTACATCAGCTTCTTGTCTATGCGGAAGACGTGAATATGTTAGGAGAAAATCCACAAACGATTAGGGAAAACACGGAAATTCTACTTGAAGCAAGTAAAGAGATAGGGTTGTAAGTAAATCCCGAAAAGACAAAGTATATGATTATGTCTTGTGACCAGAATATTGTAAGAAATGGAAATATAAAAATTGGAGATTTATCCTTCGGAGAGGTGGAAAAATTCAAATATCTTGGAGCAACAGTAACAAATATAAATGACACTCGGGAGGAAAATAAACGCAGAATAAATATGGGAAATGCCTGTTATTATTCGGTTGCGAATCTTTTATCATCCAGTCTGCTGTCAAAAAATCTGAAAGTTAGAATTTATAAAACAGTTATATTACCGGTTGTTCTGTATGGTTGTGAAACTTGGCTTCTCACTTTGAGAGAGGAACAGAGATTAAGGGTGTTTGAGAATAAGATTCTTAGGAAAATATTTGGGGCTACGAGGGATGAAGTTACAGGAGAATGGAGAAAGTTACACAAAGCAGAGCTGCACGCATTGTATTCTTCACCTGACATAATTAGGAACATTAAATCCAGACGCTTAAGATGGGCAGGACATGTAGCACGTATCGGGCGAATCCAGAAATGCATATAGAGTATTAGTTGGGAGGCCGGCGGGAAAAATACCTTTAGGGAGGCCAAGACGTAGATGGGAAGATAATATTAAAATGGATTTGAGGGAGGTGGGATATGCTGATAGAGACTGGATTAATCTTGCTCAGGATAGAGATCAATGGCGGGCTTTTGTGAGGGCGGCAATGAACCTCCGGGTTCCTTAAAAGCCAATAAGTAAGTATTCCTTCTTTCTAATATTTTAATTTAAAATAGTTTTACAATTTAATAGACGCTAACAGTGAAACAAATGCGAAGTAGGTAGGCCTACTATATTAACTGATAATGCTCCTCAATTCTGATTTTTTCTTTTCAGCAAAATATTACATTCAATTTGCAATGTATATTTTGTGCGAGATCGTGCGTATTTGCTTGTTTTCCGCACAGAACCAATACGCGGTAAGTGTGAAATACCATATTCAGTATTCCCAACGTAACACACATAACAATTTCCCTCTTCTTACCGCTTAAGCGCGACATTCATTTTACTGCTTTAGGCTTTTAACATATTATTTTTTGAGACGTTTAACATAGTAATAATTATAAATTGGAAACTTACCACTGCAATTTCACCTAAATTGCAATGTTAATTAGTGTTGTTAAATATTTGCAAAAATAAGTAAAGTCTACTACTCCACGAAACTTATTGCATTCCTGATACAAGTAACATTAAGGGAGCAGTGAAAAAATCAACAAGATTCCACATGCCGATGTTATTACTGCAATATGTTATATAAATAATATTGTTAAAATATTAAAATGAAAAATAAATCATTACATAACCTTACCGTTTGTTTTAAGTTCGCATTTATAGACTGGGGGAAAAAAAGATAGACGTATATCACGGCCTGCTGGAGTATAGTAAACACAGAAAACATTTTATAGCAACAATGTTGAAGAAAGGTATTTTGGTTTTCCGAAGTTGCCGTCATTAAACAGAAACCAACATGGAGTTTTCATTGCAACTAATTAGAAATTCGTCTTTCAGGTATGTAATAAACGATCTTCGCACAAAATAATGTACGATACACGAGCGGTATGTTTGTTTTCATGTTCTCGGAAATTAAAAAAGCTCAACTACGTTTCGCTTTTTCAGTCTTTTCCTCGAACATGAAAAGTCAACATACCGCTCTTGTAACGTATATTACTATTACATACATAGGCTATTTCCAAGTATAACATCAATACAAATACGCTGCCGTATTATTAGTTCCAAATTAAAATTGCTCCATATATTAAAGCTATAACCAAACCTTACATTACATCAAATTATGCAGATCACATTATCGACAATAATCATGACTACAATAATATAGAAACAGATATGGAAATTTTACACATCACACCAAAAAGTTCACAGTTAAATATCCTAGAACAGTACGAAATATATAAGAATACAATAGCACACCCACATTACATACTTAATACGCAACTACAGTTCAATACGCACACATTGTTTGACGTCATAGTACGTCATAGCATACAGACAGCCAACCCCCACCATAGGAGCAACACACCCCCACCCCTACCATCGACAACTGCACATCGTAGAGCCAAAATCAGCAGTGGTTCAAGAAACACTGAAGACGACGACAAATAGCGTCGAAACGGGCCGTCTGTCGAAGGTAAATACCTTTTTAACAATTTTATTATGTTTTTAACAAAGTGTTAACGAGAACTTTAATCAATGAGTAAGCTTTCAACCTCCATGAGAAAATGCAAATTAATTGCAGTGACTTTTTTTATATTAATGTGTGCGTGAACACTCGTAAATTCGTACTACGTAGGAAATTACGTCTATAAAATTAATATTATTTATTTGAAATTCGATTTGGATAATTACTCCTACCCTCCTGTAGACATTTCCTTTGAATGTGGTGCACTTCTATATTGTAAAACAGATAGGGCAGAAATGTGCAACCATTCTAAGGTTTTAAATTTGTGCAACAGAGGGAATTAAAGACTTCAAACCAATTTGTTTACTTTCACATCAGTTTGAATTGGTTCTTTCTTTGAGTCTTTTAGAATGTGATAAACTTTATTAGTGTAGAATTAATACAACATAAATTCTGACCCTTTCTAACCTCGTAATTTAGTGTAAAGGAGATTTATCTATTTTAAACGGATTTGTTTGCTTTTACTTCGATTTGAATTATTCCCGTATTTCTTAAATTCCTTCTACCATAATGTGGTGCAATTTTATATTGTAGAACTCGGTTTGGAAGTAAATCCCGAAAAGACAAAGTATATGATTATGTCTCGTGACCAGAATATTGTACGAAATGGAAATATAAATATTGGAGATTTATCCTTCGAAGAGGTGGAAAAATTCAAATATCTTGGAGCAACAGTAACAAATATAAATGACACTCGGGAGGAAATTAAACGCAGAATAAATATGGGAAATGCGTGTTATTATTCGGTTGAGAAGCTCTTATCATCCAGTCTGCTGTCGAAAAATCTGAAAGTTAGAATTTATAAAACAGTTATATTACCGGTTCTTCTATATGGCTGTGAAACTTGGGCTCTCACTCTGAGAGAGGAACATAGGTTAAGGGTGTTTGAGAATAAGGTGCTTAGGAAAATATTTGGGGCTAAGCGGGATGAAGTTACAGGAGAATGGAGAAAGTTACACAACACAGAACTGCACGCATTGTATTCTTCACCTGACATAATTAGGAACTTGAAATCCAGACGTTTGAGATGGGCAGGGCATGTAGCACGTATGGGCGAATCCAGAAATGCATATAGAGTGTTAGTTGGGAGACCGGAGGGAAAAAGACCTTTAGGGAGGCCGAGACGTAGATGGGAGGATAATATTAAAATGGATTTGAGGGAGGTGGGGTATGATGATAGAGACTGGCTTAATCTTGCACAGGATAGGGACCGATGGCGGGCTTATGTGAGGGCGGCAATGAACCTTCGGGTTCCTTAAAAGCCATTTGTAAGTAAGTAAGTTGTAAGAACTGATACTACAGAAACGAGGAACATCTGAACTCGTTTATTCGTGTTACATAGGGAGTTATTGTTTATTGCGAATTTGGTTACTAGAACTGGGATTTGAATTACTACCGACTTTCTTCATATATTTCTCAAGTAATATGGGGGATGTTTAGTGTACAATTTATACTTCAGACATGAGACTTTCTAACGTCATACTTTTTTGTAACGTGAAATTAAACGAATTTGTTAATTTGAACCACGACTTGAATTACTCTTGGCTTGTTTTTAGAGTTACTTTTTAACGTGGTTCATTTTTAGTGTGTAATTAATATTACAGAAATGCTGAACTCTTCTAGCGTCGAAACTTCGTGTAAAATGGGGAATTACATCGTTTAAACCAATTTTTGTTTAACTGAACTAGGATTTGAATTACGTTTGTTTTCTTACATGCTACTTTTCGAATGTAGTGTACTTGTATAACATTGAATTGATACTACAGAAACGCTGAATGTAAGTTCGTATATTACAAGTGGAATTACTTCCTTTAAGAGAACTTTTTAATTGAATTTAGATTTGAATTACGCCTGTCTTCGAAATGCTTCTTTTTGAATGTACAATACGTAATACTGATTTCTTCCGCAATATTAGTATAAGTTAAATGGAACTCTTCCCAAAGAGTCTATAACCACAGTGTTCCTTGGTTAATTGTTGATCACTTCAACTGGAAAACTCGTACAGGTAATAAGTACAGTACTACCCCTAAGTTGAAGTCTCTGCTATATATTAAGATCCTTATCTTCTATTGACGATATCAGTGGACTTAAGATGTAACACTTAGTATACCTTCATTACATAATGAAATACGAGTTAATGTTTCAAGACAATTCGTCTGATGCTAAACACATTCGTTTCACATAAAGCTATGAGAATAATGGCTGGTGTAGCTAAAAGGACATCGTGTAAAAAGATTTTCCAAAGTTGAGAAATCTTGATGTAGCTTTTCGAGTACAGTTTTCCTGTGACTTTTTATTTAAAAAACGTAGATATCTTTAGTACTAATCTAGACAATAATTTTAATAAAGGATACAAATCCGATCTTCATATTCTTTGTTAGTGAAAGCTGTTGAAAAGAGTTCACTGTATGTATTTTTTTCAGGGCACTACTTGTCTTGCCTGTTTCAAGGACCATGAGAAAATTTTCAAACAAATTAAACTAAACTTCAACATATTCATACATAATACAAATCGATCTCCACATCCTCTGTTAGTGTAAGCTGTTGAAAATAGTTCACTGTGTATGTATTTGTGTTTTCAGGGCACTACTTGTCTTGAATGTTTGAAGGACCATGAGAAAATTTTCAAACAAATTAAACTAAACTTTTACTTATTTATAGATAATACAAATGGATCTCCATATCCTATGTTAGTGTAAGCTGTTGATAAGAGTTCACTGTGTATGTATTTGTGCTTTCAGGGCACTATTTATCTTAAATGTTTGAAGGACCGTGAGAAATTTTTCAAACAAATTAAACTAAACTTTTACTTATTTATACATAATACAAATGGATCTCCATATCCTGTGTTAGTGTAAGCTGTTGAAAAGAGTCCACTGTGTATGTATTTGTGTTTTCAGGGCACTATTTGTCTTAAATGTTTGAAGGACCATGAGAAAATTTTCAAACAAATTAAACTAAACTTTTACTTATTTATAGGTAATACAAATGGATCTCCATATCCTCTGTTAGTGTAATCTGTTGAAGAGACTTCACTGTGTATGTATTTGTGTTTTCAGGGCACTACTTGTCTTGAACTTGAATATTTGGAAAACCATGAGAAAATTTTCAAACAAATTAAACTAAACTTTTACTTATTTATACATAATACAAATGGATCTCCATATCCTCTGTTAGTGTAAGCTGTTGAAAAGAGTTCACTGTGTATGTATTTGTGTTTTCAGGGCACTATTTGTCTTAAATGTTTGAAGGACCATGAGAAAATTTTCAAACAAATTAAACTAAACTTTTACTTATTTATAGGTAATACAAATGGATCTCCATATCCTCTGTTAGTGTAATCTGTTGAAGAGACTTCACTGTGTATGTATTTGTGTTTTCAGGGCACTACTTGTCTTGAACTTGAATATTTGGAAAACCATGAGAAAATTTTCAAACAAATTAAACTAAACTTTTACTTATTTATACATAATACAAATGGATCTCCATATCCTCTGTTAGTGTAAGCTGTTGAAAAGAGTTCACTGTGTATGTATTTGTGTTTTCAGGGCACTACTTGTCTTTAATGTTTGAAGGACCATAAGAAAATGTTTTCAAACAAATTTAAAGAAACGTCAATTTATTTATACATAATGTGACTTATGAATTGTTTGTAAATTGTGAAGTAATTTGCATGATATTTTATCTATATTTGCATATCTCAACTGATTGAAATGTTTATGCTTTTATATTGAATTAATTTACTTGCTATGTATTATATTTTATAGCTCAACTCAAGAACAATTTATTTTTCAGGTTATAAATGGAATCATCTGCTTGTTACAAGGGTACAGTATATTCCCTGTGTAGCCACCAACGTAGCTCAGGCGGCAGACTCGCTAGCCTACTGATTCGAAACTTCGTTTGGACTTGTTAGGTTATTCTTTCGGCAGCTTAAATGGCAGGGTTTTTCCGAGGTTGTCCCAACTTCAGTTGTTCCACATCTTGGCCTACAGCTTGAATGCTAATGTGAGATGTTTGGAATACAATAAATGAATACAATTAAATAATAAGAGTATTGCAGAATTTATACTACAGAAATGCTGAAGAGTTCCAATCTTGTAAATCCGTGTAAAATATGGAGTTACGTCGTTCAAACATGTCTACTTGAACTTCGATTTCAATTGAACCTCTCTTCATTCAAATGTTTATATTTTAATGTGGTGAATTTTTATAGTGTACAATTAGTGCTGAAGAAGTGCTGAACCGATCTACGATTTGTGTAACTTCGGAAATTACGTCGTGTAAGCGAGTTTACTGGTACTCCGATTTGAATTGTTCCGGTTTTTTAACGAGTATGCATGTTTGTATTGTGGAAATATTACTGATATACTGAACCATTCAATCTATTTCTAGGCCTCTTACTGTAAAAAGGGGGGCCGAAGATATTCTTACAGTGTGCACGTTAATTCATCATACCAAGCAGAGTTCTTAGTTGGCTTATTTGGATGTTGACGCATTTTTTACTTTTACTTGTGTTCTTTCTTAATTTTGAAGTTTATCTTGGTTTAAAAGAAGAAACACGAAGTGTATTCAAGAAATGAGGTGAGTTCCTTTCCGATCTGTCGACTCTGATATTATGCTTTCTCTTCGTGCTAGTAACTTTGTTTTCTTTTGTTTCAGGCCCCCATCCACGCCTGTGGAGTAACGGTCAGCGCGTCTGGCCGGGTTCGATTCCCGGTTGGGTCAAGTTACCTGGTTGAGGTTTTTTCCGGGGTTTTCCCTCAACCCAATACGAGCAAATGCTGGGTAACTTTCGGTGCTGGACCCTGGACTCATTTCACCGGCATTATCACCTTCATTTCATTCAGAAGCTAGATTAACTGAGATGTAGATACAGAGTCATAAAATAAAAAAAAAGTAATAATAGTTTTAGGAACCCGCCCATTGTCCCGTGCCTCATCGTGGCGGGCGGGTGTAACGAGGAAGGATGCAAGGCTCATATGTGTTCACAGAAATTAGCACGGTAGCTGTCTGCATCCTTCCTTGGCTAAACGGGACAGTCTTGCAGATTTAGAATTTGTATTGGGAAATTATCCAGTGCTGCAGAAAAGAACTGTACAATACTGGAAACTTACTCTGGATTGGATACTTGAGAAATTTGGTAAGCGTTACATTATGCGAAGGAAATTTTTACAGCTGTGGCTTACCGAATTTTGCTTCAGCACACCACGGATTGTCATAAGGCACTAAAATAAGAGCACTGAACTGGGTTTCCAGTACAGCACACAATTCAACCACTTATTAATTTGAATCGCCGCCTCTGGCGTAACTCAGGCGTTAGAACGTTTGCCTGCTCATCGTAGGCTGCATTTGGTCATGGGTTTGATTTCCGTTTGGACTGATTAGCAGGTTTTCTTTTTTTCCAAGGTTTTCCTCTACGCAAAATGAATATCGGTTAATGACGAGGCTTATGCTTCGCATCACTTAAATTCCATCGACGCTAAACAACTTGGTAGTTGATACTGGCTGATTAGAAGAGAAGGCCGAATGGCCTTAACTCTGCCAGTTAAAATGAACTTATTATGATGATGATGATTATTATTATTATTGTGGTTATCATTATATAGCGTTGTTAAATAGCCAGTTAAAAATACCACTGAGTAATGGCTGCTACATTCGCAACAACTTGCCTTGATTTGACTAAATGAGTAACCTTGACAACTTTGCAGTTCACTTTTTCACGTTCTCCTCACTGTGTAAAGAAATGATACATACATCATTAAAATTTCAATTCCAGCAGCAATCCTCTGTGAGCGTCACAGGAGTATAATTTAAGTTCTGTATAGTTCAACTGTTAAAGGTTTTATTTGTTACGGATGAACGTTGTTTACCTACAGAGATCTCTACAACGCCTCGAATATTAATACGCCACTGATGCCTCGAACGACACATGAAAGCCGTCAACTTGCAAGTGTAGGCCTACTAGCTCTCCGTGATGTTTTAAATATCTTAACTCCACTGATCTCTAAATCGTTCACAAGACAATTGAAATGCCAGCACGCTAGTGATGTAAATTATGAAGTGAAATTGTGTGCCATTCTATGACCGTAAATTCGTGTGACCCACGGAATTATACCTTAAATTAATTTTACTTGAACTTAAGATTTCAATTGCGCCTGACTTTCTTCAAATGCTGCTTGAATGTAGTGCATTTTTATATTGTGTAAAATTGATACTACACAAATACGGAACAGTTGTAACCTCTAATATTCGTGTAACGTGGGGAATTGCATTACTTAAACGAATTTGTGTTTAATTGAACTTTGGTTTACATTACTCCTGCCTTTCTTTAAATATTTTTAATGTAGTGTATTCCAAAGTATACGAGAACTGATGCTACAGAAATGCTGCACCGTTCTAAGATCGTGAATTCGTGTAACAAATAGAATCACGTCTTTAAACGAATTTGATTATTTGCTCTCCGATTTGAATTGCTCACGTCTCTTTCTGAATGTCGTGCATTTTATAGCATAGATTGATACTACAGAAACACACAATCGCTTTATTTATATGTTCCTTTCTGTAAAGAAGGGGCCACGAAGACTCTCTTGCAATTCACACGTGAATCCAATGTATTAAGCAAAGTTTGCGTTTAATTCTTGTACTTGCATTTTGACGTGTTTTTTTGATTCTCTGAATTGGTCCTTCTTGAATTTTGTTTTTATGTATTAATAGAAGCACTTACGAAGTGAAATTACAAAATGAGGTAAATTTGTGTCGACGGTAATACTCTTCTTTTC
The DNA here is from genome assembly GCF_040183065.1 of Periplaneta americana. Lineage (NCBI taxonomy): Eukaryota > Metazoa > Arthropoda > Insecta > Blattodea > Blattidae > Periplaneta > Periplaneta americana. The sequence continues at coordinate 220,550,100 of NC_091117.1, forward strand.
TTGCTAGTGACTAGATTTTCTTCTGTTTCAGGGCCCCGCCCATTGCCCCGTGTCTCAGCTTGGTGAGCGGGTGTAACGAGGAAAGATGCCTGACTCGTGTGTTCAAAGAAATTAAACCGTAGCTGTCTGCATCCTTCCTTGGCTTAACGGGATAGTCTTGCAGATTAGGATTTGCATTGCGACATTCTCCAGTACTGGAGAGAAAACTGTACAGAATTATTATAAAGTTGCACTCTGGTCTGGACATTTGACAGCACCAAATTTGAAGTACGGTATGTCAAATGAAGCAAAAACATGTTTAGCTGTGGCTTACCGGATTTTGCTTCGTCACGCCGCTGATTACTATAAACTAACAATATGATGTTTTTCCAGTCCCGTACAGCACACAATTTGTTCACTTTTTCCTTAGCGCTCAACAATTTGAAACGTCGCCACAGGCAACCACTCAGGTGATGAACGTTGGCTGCGCTCGGTCATGGATTTGATTCTCGCTTGGGCTGATTATCTGCTTGTTTTTTTTTTCTCTCGACGTGATGTGAACGATAAGACTCATGCTCGGCATTATTTCACCAATTTCATTGACGCTAAATAACTTAGTAGTTGATACAGCCTTGTTAAACAGAAAGTTAAGGTGAGTGGGTAGTGATACCTGAGCGATAAAGAATTTCAGTACAAAAGTTTAGTTCAATATTTCTAGGCTTTATTATTCAGAATGTAATAAAAATTTCCATAGTTATACAATAAATAATTCTGAATTCAGTGGTATAAAAGACAATTCATTAGTTTCGTATCCAAGAGCAAAAGAAAGGTCCTAACTGATAACTTGTTTTCTCAATTTTCTAAATGTACCTCAACCTTCAGATGCACATTACTTACTACAATCTTCACTCATATGCCTTGTATTTTTTTAAGTTATCAAGTAATGTATATTGTAAATTCTAAAGCAAAATTTAGTTAAACATTTCACCCTTAGTGAAACAGAAAAAAAATTGAACTTCGATTAACATTTTTGCAATTTTTTTTCAATTAATATACTTTTTCCCACGTGTTATGTGTGTGATATTCTTAAACACGTAGGTCTACTTTGTAGAACACAGACTGCAGAAAACTTTCTAAATGTACCTCAACCTTCAGATGCACATTACTTACTACAATCTTCACTCATATGCCTTGTATTTTTTTAAGTTATCAAGTAATGTATATTGTAAATTCTAAAGCAAAATTTAGTTAAACATTTCACCCTTAGTGAAACAGAAAAAAAAAATTCAACTTCGATTAACATTTTTGCAATTTTTTTTTCAATTAATATACTTTTTCCCACGTGTTATGTGTGTGATATTCTTAAACACGTAGGACTACTTTGTAGAACACAGACTGCAGAAAACACTGTAAAAATATCCTGTAAATTGATTCAGTAGTTTCAGAGAAAAATGCACTTAAGTTTGAAAAATATAAACATACGAAAAACTTCGTTAAAAAAGAAGGAACTATGAATTACATGCGCCTCCAAATTTAAAGGCTTATCTGCAGAGATACATTCCACAATATGTATTGTTTTAAAAAGCAAGTTTTGTACTTTTATAAAAACACAAAATAAAAAATCGAATTTTTTGACCCCTAATCACTACTCGGTTCCCTTAAATACCACTGAGTAATGGCTGCTACATTCACGGCTTGCACTGCTTCGAATAAATGAGCAACCTTGACGAGTTCGGAGTTCTTAATTTTTCAATTCCTCCACATTGTGTACAGAAATGAGAAGTAAATCTTCCAAATTTCAACTTGAGCAGCGTTCATCGGTAAACTTGACCGAAGTATAATTTAAGTGCTGCATGTTTTAACTGTTACAGGTTCTACTTGTTACTTTGCTGAACTACTGAGATGTTTACAACGCATCAAATATCAACACGCCACTGATGTCTCGAATGACACATGAAAGCCGTCAAGCTGCAGATATGTACTAGCTCTCCGCGACGTATATCTTGGAACTTCATTGATCTTAAAGTCCTTGATCCGAAAATTGAAATATCACACCAGTGATGTAAATGTTGACATTTTCAGCAGGTTCAGTAAGTCTGTTAATCGGATAAGTTCTGTATCTTAAATTTAAGACTCGTTTATTACAGGTGATTAGTAGGAGGAAGAAGATTTAACTCAAAGAATTGTAGCGAAAATGCCTAAACTTGAGACTGAAAGCAGTAATCTGTTTTTCATAAGAGTAAAAACAATGAAGAAAGATGTTAAATTGCATTATCTAATTTAATATGGAATTGGTAAAGTTTTTTAAATGAAACTTTCCTTATTCCCTTCGCCTGAAGATTTCTTACAGAAGCTCCGTGCTTTACATCGAATTGATTGAAATACCCTATTTAAAGATTTGATTCCTCCATATTAGATTGTTTTGTAGCAAGATATTTTTTTATAATTGGATTCCTTTTAAGGGGATTTCTACAACATTTGCCAGTATACAGTATTTATTAAAAGTCAAAATTTAATTTCCTCTGAATTAATTATACTGGAATGTTGTATTGTCCTTCACTTTTACGTACTCTCTACCGCTAGTTTTATTCATGAATCCAGTCTTCCCATGTTTTTGGTCCTGCCTATCTTATTACGGTCTAACAAATTAGGTATTTTATTTATGTTTTATTATTATTGTGTTAAAACGGCATGGCACGTCCTCAGGTTTCGGATAGAGGAGACGGCCTCCAGATATGGAGGGTAGCTGCGAATATATTGAATAAGCAGTCGTGGACAGCCGATAAGGGGTGGTCCTCCAGCTTGGGGGTTGGGCGAAGGGCTAACAACCCATCACCGTAAAAAAAGAGCTTGTTACGTATCCCTATAATAAGCCTCGGAATAGGACTGATTCTCTGGCACGACCACAGCAAAGGAATATAATAATAATAATAATAATAATAATAATAATAATAATAATAATAATAATAATAATAATGATTTATTTTAGCTGGCAGAGTTAAGGCCGTAAGGCCTTCTCTTCCACTCAACCAGCAGAAAGTGTATATACATATGCATGAACTTACAAAGAATTCAACAATTTGATTTAGATGAAAGTTACATGTATACAAGAGTTATTTACGAATTAAACGACAAAATACTATGAACTATTAATTAAACACTGAAATAAACTGTGTAGCAGAATTAAACTAAAATACATAGAATGTTAATATATTTCAAATGATATTAGATAATAGAAAGAGATTATTATGAGACAATTTTGAAAATGCAGCACAATCAGGATGATGTCTAAAGAAAAAAGCAACAGTGTAGTCAGTAATATTTTAAATCAGTATGATTGGAGTGAAATGCTAATAAGGTTATCTTTTAAGCTGCTCTTAAAGGTGTTTGTTGTCTTGCAGCCCCTAATACTTTGTGACAAGGAATTCCAATGACGCGAGGTGGATATTGTAAAAGATGAGGAATAACAAGATGTTCTATGAAGAGGTATATTTAGCGTGCCACAGATAAGTGATCTGGTATTTACGTCGTGGTTAGAATATAGATAAGAGAAACGAGACGAAAGGTAATTTGGTGTTGAGGTGTGCAGAATTCGAAAGAGTAAAGACAAACAGTGTAAAGTTCTGCGTTCTTTAAGTCGGAGCCACGAGAGACTTGCGAAGGACGGTGATATGTGATCATATCGTCGGATGTTGCACACGTATCTGACGCACATATTCTGAGCTCGCTGTAACTTGACTGACAATTCAGAACTTAGGTCACTTAACAAAACGTCACAATAATCGAAGTGCGGCATTACTAGGGTTTGTACTAGGGTAAGTTTTAGTTGCTGGGGAATATAGAGACTGGATTAATCTTGGACAGGATAGGGACCGCTGGCGGGCTTATGTGAGGGCGGCAATGAACCTTCGGGTTCCTTAAAAGCCATTTGTAAGTAAGTAAGTATTATTGTGTTAAATTGTAATGTGTATTCTTATTGTATTGTGTATAAAATTGTATTGATATTGTATAATTGTATTGTGTATTGCTTATCACTTTAACTGTATTGTTTATATTGTGGACCTTTGGGGAGGCCGAGACGTAGATAGGAAGATAATATTAAAATGGATTTGAGGGAGGTGGGATATGATGGTGGAGACTGGATTAATCTTGCTCAGAATAGGGATCAGTGGCGGGCTTATGTGAGGGCGGCAATGAACCTCCGGGTTCCTTAAAAGCCAATAAGTAAGTAAGCAGTATACCACTGCCACCGGGTGCTTGCCCACTTGCAGTGTAAATAAATAAATACATACAAAAAATTTACTTTTACTTTTTTTCTTACATATTTGTTTATCCATACCAGTTCATTAAAACACACTGCCACTTTTGCTGCTTTTTCTACCTGAAAATTTATTTCTTCAGTTGGGTTTCCTCGACTGGAAAGTCGACCTGGTTGGCGAGTTGGTATAGCGTTGCCCTTCTATGCCCAAGGTTGCGGGTTCGATCCCGGGCCAGGTCGATGGCATTTAAGTGTGCTTAAATGTGACAGGCTCATGTCAGTAGATTTACTGGCATGTAAAAGAACTCCTGCTGGACAAATTTCCGGCACATCCGGCGACGCTGATATAACCTCTGCAATTGCGAGCGTCGTTAAATAAAACATAACATTTAAACCTTCGACTGGTAACGTTAACACACAAGTCATTAAAATTCATGACCTACTCTTTCATTTTATTATCAGTGTCTAATGCTTATTGCAATGGTCTTTTATTAATTATTGTTCTATTAATAGATATATTCATATTAAATTTTTGGTAGTGAAGATGAAGCTGGTACAAAAGTTGTAGATTATCCTTGAACTCTAGTTTAAGAACCACTTCGTAGGCATAACATGTCAATTTCCTTATCCCCCATTCTATATCCATATCAATTTTTCATATTACCAATTATCTTATCCACCAATAAATTAAATAGAAAAGTACTGCGTAACGCTTTACCTGACGCCTCTCCTTATAGGAATTCTGTCGATTATTTATCCTTTAATTTGACTTAAATTGTTAAAATAAATGCCCTGTATTAGTTGTATTAAACTATTCGGAACATTCATATTCAAAATTTTTAAAACAGCGCTCAAATCTAACTTGCCAATCTCTTCAAGATCGACTAAACATATACTGGGTGTTCATTTCAAAGTGTGTCATGACGTCACTGTTGTTGGGTCACCGATTTGAAGCGAGTTTCATTTTATATGTTAGAGAAGTTGCCTATTATTTAAGGCGTTCTTCAATCTCAACTTGAGAACGTGTACGGTATAACTTGAACGTCGTAGCAACAGATGGCGGTCTGTGTGCTACCATAACCTCTTTCGAACTGTGTTTTGCGCCGGCAAGTCGTGCGCAGGGTATTTGTTATCAACGGTTGCGTACGGTAACATTCCACAACACAAATCAAATGCTCCGTGTCCATGTTGACCGTCGAAGTTAATGTCAACAAATACGTAAGTAATCGTCTTAACCCTCTCCCCATATCCCGACAGTACGTATTTCCAAACAGTTCACATTCCTGCCACTACCGGCGTTACCGTACGTATCGGCACGTACTCTTCAGAATGAACGCCGTACTTGCTAGCCAACTTCTCTGCCTCTTAGATTATACACCTGAGCTGCGGAAGTGTAGGAAGATTGAATTCTCTAGGCTCATCAGCTAGCCACATGACGGCATACAGCGAGTCAAGACACATTTTGAACTGAACACCCAGTACAAGACGGTTTATAGAATTTTAATGCTTTCTCTGTTATTTGCATGGTTGAGGACTTCACCCGAATAACTGCGTATACCCTTATACGACCGTTTCCCGACGATCAAGGGATTATATAGTTGAATTGGTATAGTACACTGTAGTAAATTTTCGTAAGTCTAGCTTCAACACGTAACACAAGACACAATGTTATATGTTTACGCTGAACTAGTAAACGCACCTACTACAGCGGCCGCCACGTACTGTAGTGGGCTAATATTCTATGTTTAGGCCTGCTTCAGGTTGTCAATTGCAGCAGTGATTCATGACCGAAAATATAGGGGAAAAAGGGAGCTTGTGAACGAAACGGTTCAGAATAAACTGGTTCCAGGTGACATCCTCAATGATAAAAGCGGGTACACACGTAAATCGTCCTCATACAGTCATGATGCAAAAGTATTAACAAGTGCAATACAGTACATCAGGGGGATTTTCAGCGTGCACCTCATGATCTGCATCAGTTGTTTCCTTCAAAATTTGGAAGGCGGGAATAGAAGTGTCGCAGCTGAAACTTTTGACTCCAACACAAATGAACTCGGTGCCTTTGGAACCCTCCAAGGCGAAGGACTTGGGAGACCTCTTACAGTTTTTACAATAAGATGGCCAAAGTTGGCTGAACTCAATGCTGAATAAAGCCAGGACATCATCACACAATGTTGAAGATGACTCTAGTAACAATAGTGATGATGCATAAAGAAGAAAAAGACATAAAACAAGAAAACCATAAACTCAAAATGTGATGTTATTTTGTAGGCCTACTTGTGTAATTATTAAATAATTTTATTTAATACTACCTAAAACACCCGGCGTTTCACGGGGTTTCCTTTCTGCTTCTGTTTTCAATTAAACTGCTTATTACAATTTCGGAAATCTCGGAAACCTAACTATAGGCAACCAAAACGAATTGCCTTCACTAAGCTAAGATTAATTTTCACTTAACGTCACTTACATGAATTGATGAACTCCTTAGCAAAATGCCTACCAGTGTTAACTCAATTTAAAACAGTTGTAAATCAGGCACCGAAAAGAAAACATGTCATCATGTGCCTGAAGTTCAAGGTTTTTTTTAAATTTATACATTTATTTGTCTTTATTTATTTATTCTGGTGTAGTTAAGGCCATTAGGCCCTCTCTTCCACACCGCCAAAAATACAAATAAAATAATAGAAAAATCAAACTATGAACAAAGTAAAACCCAACGAAAATATGATTCCTTTTTCTCTTTCTGATCAGTTTCAGCATCGAATCAATATGTACATATGTAATTTAATTTGTATTGGAAGATTTTTTTACCCCTTGAGCGCTGTACACCCACTTATATCATGCCCATTTTTTTTTAATATGACTTGGAAAACCATATCTCACAAATTCAGAACATATTATATTAATTCTTATTTTATACACAGAATACAGATAAAATATAAACTTGCAATAAGTCATTTTTTTAACATAAAGACTAATATTCTGAGAGACGTATAGGCTTAATTGTTTTTTAGAAACTAAGAGACTTATTTCCACAACGCACAACATAAAATTATATACGATCAAACATTCATGTATAATATTAAATGCAATCTTCTACAGTCAATTGAAGGGTACACGGGAAAAACGAACAAGGTCACAATGTTGTTAAGGGTGATGTCATTATCTAACTCACTGTGTTACTACAAACAAACTTTGGTGATAATTTTTTTACCAAAATTGGTAAAGGAGAATTAAAACCACGGATACACTCATCATTTCCTTCATTTCAAGTAGAAACACCAATAAATTTAGCAGTAATACAGTATACTGAAATAGGTCATTATCTCATCTATCTATACTAATAATAAATCTGTAGCCGAAATTTTTCTGGTAATTTTCGATTTTCTAAAAATAATTGGTCCTAACATATATAATTAACCACCCTGAAACCGAAAATCGCTTTTTTGACATTTTTGTTTGTGTCTGTCTGTCTGTATGTATGTATGTTTGTTACCTTTTCACACGATAATGGCTGAACGGATTTCGATGAAAATTGGAATATAAATTAAGTTCGTTGTAACTTAGATTTTAGGCTATACGGCATTCAAAATACATTATTTAAAAGGGGGGTTATAAGGAGGCCTGAATTAAATAAATCGAAATATCTCCCTTATTATTGATTTTTGTGAAAAATGTTACATAACAAAAGTTTCTTTGACAATAATTTGCGATAAGTTTTACTCCATGAAAAAGTTTGATAGGACTGATATTTAATGAGATAAATGCGTTTTAAAATTAAATTAACTGCCATCTAAGGCCGTGTAATGAATTAAAAAACAAACGACCGTCTATAAGGGGCCTTGGCCAGCAACAATCGAAAGCTATGAAAGATAGCCTACAGAGAATGTTTCTGTGTTTGTATGAAGTAATATCGGAAGCTAAATTAACCGATTTGTATAATTAATTATTATTTCACCATTGGAAAGTGTAGTTTCTCTAGATGGACATAATGCTATAATGTTATTACAGTAACTTCTGATATAATATAATATAATATAATATAATATAATATAATATAATATAATATAATATAATATAATATAATATATAATATAACATGTAATGTAATATTATATAATATAATATAAGTGGGCCACAACCATAGTGGGCCAAGCGCCATTTACTAAATACGTAGAAAACAAGGGTTTAAATTAAGTTATTACCATAATTCAATGGAAACCTATAACAAGTAAAATAAAATATACACAATAAATGTAAATGATGTCAATCTTCATTAAACTATGGTTGCATGTAATAAAAATTAAGAAACAGGTTAAAGGAATTGTCATTGCACCAAATGAGTGTCTCTGGACCAAAATGATCGCATTTTAATTATTAGGATGCAATTTAAATTAAGTAACATATTAAACGATTTATCCTTCTATCAAACACGAATGTTCCCTGGATCAAATGTCCTATTTTAATTATGTAATTACTTTATATTTATTTCTAACGGGTGCAGCGGAGCGCACGGGTACGGCTATTCCTTAATGAAAATGTAACATTGTACAATTTTCCCGTGTACCTTTCAATTGTTCCTTATTATTGTCTGTTGTAGCACGGCCGACTTGATGCTCGCTGCGCTTCGCTTCTCCTTTACGTTGTATTCAACATCGACTTTCACGAGGCCGTGGGGAAAAAAAAAAAAAAAGAGCACGAAAGCATTGTTGATGCATCAAGAAGTCGGCAATTTAGACAATTTATTCATACAATAAGTATCTTTCCGCGTCTGCCTAACATAATACATTTTAATCAATAGCTATAAGGGTTTAGACCATTTGCCCTGTTCCGTCTCAGATGAAAAGCTGGTCTCTCCATCACTTCTTCGGGAGTCCACAATCTCTCTATCCAAGGGGTCTGTTATTTAATAATCTCCTGGGTAGTCTATCATTTGGCATCCGTAGAACATGCTCACGCCAGTTGCTCCGATACTTGTGGATTGTCTCTGTAATGGCTGCGATATTTAGTTCTTGTCGGATGTCTTCATTATATTTATGGTCATAGAGAGTGTAGCCTGCTAGTGGTCTTAGTAATCTCATCTCAGCTGCTTCTATTCTTTTCAGTTGACTAGTTGTTAGAGTCCAAGTTTCTGATCCATATAGCAAAGTTGGAATGGCCATTGTTTTGTAGAATTTCAAAATTGTGTCTTGCCGGAACTTCTTAAACAGTGTATTTCTAATTTTTCTTAGCAGCTGTTGAAATTTGGCTACTTTATTATCTATATCTCGAGAATGAATATAGGAGAGATTACAGCAGAAGGTAAGTAACGGCATTTACTTGGTCTACTCCAAAGTTATTGATAACTATATTAGTTCTTATAGAATTTTTACCAATAAAGGTCATGGGTTTTGTTTTGCCTATAGAAATTTATAAATTGTACTGTTTTACTTTTTGATATAGCCTTTGAATTGCTATTTGTAAGTTGTTTTCGGTGTTAGCTAATATAATTAAATCATCTGCGTAGAGCAGAGTATTAAGGGGTTTGTTATCGATCATAAAATGAGTGGCTAAATCAATTTCCCAGTCCTTAATAACTGAATTAATATATTAAATAAACAAGGAGACAGCGGACAACCTTGTTTTACGCCTTGATTTGGTTTCCTAGTCGTTAAACTAATCTTGTTATTAATTTTAATTTTAATCTTTGTGTTTCTGTACGTGCTTTGAATGGCATAAATTAAATTTTGAGGTATCCCTTCTTTCTTTAAAATGTTCCAAAGTGTTGATCTACTGTATTTACAGTATCAAATGCTTGTTGGAAATCAATAAATGTTATGTGTGTTGGAATATTAAACTCTCGATGTTTCTCTATAAGTTGGGCCAATGTAAAAACTACATCAATGGAAGATATATTTTCTCTGAAGTCGTTTTTTTCTTCAAGAAGTATTGTTTCAGTGATTGGCATTAGTCTGCTATTTATGATTTTTGCATATATTTTAGCGGCAGAATTTAATAGACCAATACATTTTAATCAATAAATATTAACCTGCATACTTACTGAAGTGAACTTAGTATAATTTCTTACATAGGACACATTATAACCACAGTCTACTATATACAGTCACGAAGCTTGGGGTGATTTTTTTTTTTTTTTTTGCAAATCTCGCGATAGTTTCTAGCTGCTTGGAGCGCTGTGAGTACTAGGAACAATAGGCTGTGCCACAGCCATCGTGATCTAATACAGGCCGTAAGGCAGATCATGTGACTCGCTTAACCCGATCACGAAGGGCGGCGTTTCAACCATATAAATTAGTTGGAATGCATAAACAGTAACATATGTTTCTCTAAAATGTAGTGTAATTCCATTAATAAAATTTAAAACGATTATGAGACACTTCAGACATAATTTACTTGCGAGTTAACATGTAATATTATTTATGGTGTGAAAATTACGTTGTTCGTATGTGTAATACCTGCCTTTATTTCGAATAAATATTGCGAAATTCTTGTACATTCATTTATGCACGATTCAATAATTTTCAATTGCACCGCACGGATATTCAGATATGTTGAAATTATAGGTTATGTTTACTGTCCCAGTTGCCCCTTTCTGTCTAATTTTAGTGATCTCCAATGCCCTGCCATTCATATGAAAATTATAGGTTATGTTTACCATATTTAACTTATATTCCTAAATTCGCAATCATACATTATATTTAAGCATAATATCATGTATGATACCCCGAACATTCAATTTGTCTGTATTTTAGTACTGCAATGAGTACTGAATTATTGTATTTATCTACTACTTAAGAGATGAAGTAACACACTTGTACGTACACTAATTTCATACGAGTGGTATGTTAAATGTTTTGTCCAAAATTAAGGAAGGAAGATGTGCTAAATTGAAATCGCAATATAAATTATTTTTTTATTACACTTCAAAATAACTTCCATTATAAACTTGAAATGTTGACGCGAACAGATAATGTTAACATGTAAAATTCTCTTCACATTAATATAACACAGTTTTGTAATTATTTCTGCAACATATTATGCAACAAGAAGTAAACGGAACTTATGGACACATTACACTAAATAAAGCTTAGCAATGATACGCAATAAAGTTATAATATAATATTTCACTGAGCTCTATACACTGAAATAGAAAACCCGAACAAACATTACGGCCTGGTCTAGATCGAAAAAGCATTGACTGTGCCGTATTTCGCATTTTTGTGAAAAGTTCGTTATCGGTTGTAATAACTGTAAATGGCTAAAATACAATAATCTGAATAATAATATGGGACAAGGAGACGTTTGTAGTACTATAAATTGTAAGAAAAATAGGTTAGAGTTATCCTTCCGAAAGATCCAGGAAGGTGAGTTTATAGAATATAATATATATTTTTTGAAAATAATATATAAACCTTATGTATTTCATATTTCAATAGTAGAAGGAAGGTGTTAATTTTTTCAAAAGAACACGATATCGAAACTACAATACATTTTATGGTCTGCTAGGGAAAGAGTGTATGATGAGGCGATAGTAGCGATTCTGGTGGTGAGCAACTATCTATGAATGAATATTTCAACTGTTTACGTTTGCTGTGGGGTATTGTGGGTCCCTATCACCACGGCATGGCGCGTCCTCAGGTTGCGGATAGAGGAGACGGCCTCCAGATATGGAGGGTAGCTGTGAATATATTGAATAAGCAGTCGTGGATAGCCGATAAGGGGTGGTCCTTCAGCTTGGGGGTTGGGCGAAGGGCTAACAGCCCATCACCTTAAAAAAACAGCTTGTTACGAATCCCTACTATAAATGTACATAGGCCAAATAGAAATGCTCGGGACGAAATTGAAATACAAACTGCTGAGCCATTTATAACGAACCCACGCCTTCAGAAGTCGAAATTGCGATAGAAAATCTGAAAAAGTTCAAGTCTCCAGGTATCGATCAAATTCCAGCAGAATTAATTAATACAAGGGGTGGAAGTGCATTATATAGCGAAATTTATAAACTTGTATTTGGGAAAAGGAAATTGTACCAGAACAATGGAAGGAGTCCATAATTGTACCTATTTTTAAAAAGGGGGACAAAACCAACTGTGGTAACTTTCGAGGAATATCACTTTTGTTGACGTCGTACAAAATTTTGTCCAATATTCTTTTGAGGAGATTAACACCGTACGTAGATGAAATTATTGGGGATCATCAGTGCGGTTTTCGGCGTAATAGATCGACTATTGATCAGATTTTTTGTATTCGACAGATAATGAAGAAAAAATGGGAGCATAAGGGTACGGAGCATCAGTTATTCATAGATTCCAGAAAGGCGTATGACTCGGTTTAGAAGGAAGTATTATATGATATTCTTATTGAATATGGTATTCCCAAGAAACTAGTTCGATTAATTAAAATGTGTCTCAGTGAAACATACAGCAGAGTCCGTATAGGTCAGTTTCTATCTGTTGCTTTTCCAATTCACTGCGGGCTAAAGCAGGGAGATGCACTATCACCTTTACTTTTTAACTTCGCTCTAGAATATGCCATTAGGAAAGTTCAGGATAACAGGCAGGGTTTGGAATTGAACGGGTTACATCAGCTTCTTGTCTATGCGGATGACGTGAATATGTTAGGAGAAAATACACAAACGATTAGGGAAAATGCGGAAATTCTAGTTGAAGCAAGTAAAGCGATAGGGTTGGAAGTAAATCCCGAAAAGACAAAGTATATGATTATGTCTCGTGACCAGAATATTGTACGAAATGGAAATATAAAAATTGGAGATTTATCCTTCGAAGAGGTGGAAAAATTCAAATATGTTGGAGCAATAGTAACAAATATAAATGACACTTGGGAGGAAATTAAACGCAGAAAAAATTTGGGAAATGCGTGTTATTATTCGGCTGAGAAGCTCTTATCATCCAGTCTGCTGTCGAAAAATCTGAAAGTTAGAATTTATAAAACAGTTATATTACCGGTTGTTCTGTATGGTTGTGAAACTTGGACTCTCACTCTGAGAGAGAAACATAGGTTAAGGGTGTTTGAGAATAAGGTTCTTAGGAAAATATTTGGGGCTAAGCGGGATGAAGTTACAGGAGAATGGAGAAAGTTACACAACTGAGAACTGCACGCATTGTATTCTTCACCTGACATAATTAGGAACATTAACTCCAGACGTTTGAGATGGGCAGGGTAGGCTATACAGCACGTATGGGCGAATCCAGAAATGCATATAGAGTGTTAGTTGGGAGACCGGAGGGAAAAAGACCTTTAGGGAGGCCGAGACGTAGATGGGAGGATAATATTAAAATGGATTTGAGGGAGGTGGGATACGATGATAGAGACTGGATTAATCTTGCACAGGATAGGGACCGCTGGCGGGCTTATGTGAGGGCGGCAATGAACCTTCGGGTTCCTTAAATGCCATTTGTAAGTAAGTAAGTATTAAGCTTCGTGAGTGTATATAATAGACTGTGTTATAACCACGAGAGTTAATTTGTCAGTAATATAATTTGATCATGATGCAAATTCTCGTAAGTAGCCTATAAGCATGATAATAAACACAATTAAGCTGTTTTCGTTTCGTGATGAACAATGGTATTAAAGTTTTCACTTTCATTTATTAACTTCAAGGGTTGGGAGGAAGTACTGTAAGTAACTGACTCGACACATAAATTTGCGCGCTATCTCTGTGTACTACGTAGGAAACTCGTGGTTTGCGAGTCGGATCTGCGCGGACGGATGAGTCCCTACAGCCGGATGAAGCGAAATATCAGTGGACCGAGTCCTTACATTTTTCATGACGTTTGCCCGGGAGCTTGTCTGTGTGTCCACCCTGCTGTCTCTCTTTCTCCCTCCTCATTAATCGCATTGTTGTACAGGAATTCCCGTAGGATAACTACGCATCTATGCGTTTAATCAAGTCAGGACTCTGCAGTCAGTATTTTCAGTCGTACCCGCGGGGCCCAGCTGTCCTCTCCCCCCCCCCCCCAACGACTGTTCGACTGGACTCAGCATACTTGACAACGTTCCAACGACGAAGCAAACTTTCCAACTAGTCCGCGCATTTTGACGAAGCTGTTCTTGTAATGAGAGTCGCTCTAATTCTTTTTGTTATTATTTAACTAACCAGGGGTTTAACTACGGCAAAGTAAACAAGTTGATACTGAGAAATGAGTGTGTTTTCCTTTAATTACAACCAGAGAAAGCAAGTCGCAACCTGTATAAAAATCTGTATTGTAGGGATATTTCTCTCATAAATACACTTTCATAGAAATAGTAAAGTGTGACTTGTCATGAGCTATAATAATACCAAGTGGCGTTACCAACCTTCAAAGGTAAAATTAAGGAATTGTAGTCTATTCAGTTGAGACGTATTTTATCATCTAGTCTGTTGTCAAAAAATCTGAAAGTTAGAATTTATAAAACAGTTATATTACCGGTTGTTCTGTATGGTTGTGAAACTTGGACTCTCACTTTGAGAGAGGAACAGAGTTTGAGGGTTTTTGAGAATAACGTTTTTAGGAAAATAGGGTAAACTAGGTAGTTATTGACCAGTATACGGTGATTGACCAGTTCCTTTTTTCAAGTATATTGTGAATAAACTACGATCGTGATTTCACTTTTTGCTGCATATACCCCTAGTAACAACCCTTATTTGTGGTTAGTTGTCGCTGTTCATCCCACTGAGTTAGTGTCTGTTGTCTGAGAGGACTGAAATCGATTGGAGATGTAACTGAACTTAAACAAGTGTAAGTAACTAGAGAAATTGCTAAGAATAATGCACGCAATAATTTATTTATTCTGCAAAGAATATATAAATTCTGGTGCTCGTTTTTACACTCACAGTGTGAGAAAAGGTATAAGGTTTCCGTCCACAGAATATTATTTTGTTAAAGTTTTTATATGGCATAAAAATGCCCCGTGGTCAATCACTATAAAGTGTATGTCCGCAAACTACAGTGATTGGTTATTCATAAATTATTTGTTAGAATAATGACCAATTTGCTCCAATTCTATATATGTTATAGGTTAAATGATGGGGATTTTTACAGGACTGATACTATATTATAATGCCTAAGCCAGGTAAAGCGCACTATACAGGGGAAGCTTTACGAAACGCTACAGAACCTGTCCGCAGTGGATTTGGTTTAAATGAAGCTGCCAAGAAGTTTGGTGTCCTAAAAGCAACCTTAGCGTCCAAAAACAAATATCCCGTTGAAGGAAAAGTGTTCTTTGGTCCTCGTCCAGTGCTGAGTGAAGCCATTTGTAATAACATCAGAGAAATGACACACACTTGCTTCTGATAAGGCACAAAAGAGAAAAATGGAATAAGAGGCAAGAGAAGAAAGGAAGCGAATAAGAAATGAAAGAAAAGGCAGCAAGAAGAATTCTTTTCTTATTTTTTTAACTTGGTTATTTAACGACACTGTATCAACTACGAGGTTATTTAGCGTCGATGGGAATGATGATAGCGAGATGGTATTTGGAGAGATGAGGCCGAGGATTCGTCATAGATTACCTGACATTTGCCTTACGGTTGGGCAAAACCTCGAAAAAACCGAACCAGGTAATCAGCCCAAACGGGAATTGAACCCGCGCCCGAACGAAACTCCGGATCGGCAGGCAAACACCTTTGCCGATAGAGCTACGCCGGTGGCGAATAGTTTTTAATGAGAAAGATCAGAAGAAGAGAAACGAAACAGACAAGAAAAAAGTGAAAATTGTGAAAATGTGTTGTTCAATCACTAATAAGCGTGTGGTCAATAACTGTGCAGTAGACGGCCAATCACTAATAAGCGTGTGGTCAATAACTGTGCAGTAGACGGTCAATAACTGTAAAAGTGGACTTGTTGTGTTTATTTAATTTATCTTTGCATTAAAATTTTATTTTTTCTTTTGTTTATTGATTTTGATTTGTTTCTGAATCTTCACTTGACCCAATGCCTTTAAAATTCTCTCAATAAGTTACCACTGTTTTCCGCTATTTCATTGTTTTATTATTCATTAGCTTAAGTGGTCAATCACTATACAGTTTACCCTATTTGGGGCTAAGAGAGATGAAGTTACAGGAGAATGGAGAAAGTTACACAACGCAGAACTGCACGCATTGTGTTCTTCTCCTGACATAATTAGGAAAATTAAATCCAGACGTTTGAGATGGGCAGGGCATGTAGCATGTATGGCTGAATCCAGAAATGCATATAGAGTGTTAGTTGGGAGGCCAGAGGGGAAAAGACCTTTGCGGAGGCCGAGAAGTAGATGGGAAGATAATATTAAAATGGATTTGAGGGAGGTGGGATATGATGGTAGAGACTGGATTAATCTTACTCAGGATAGGGACCAATGGCGGGCTTATGTGAGGGCGGCAATGAACCTGCGGGTTCCTTAAAAGCCAGTAAGTAAGTAAGTACTTATTTTTGTATTCAAATAAATTCTCATCTGTTTTCAAATTAAACTATTTTAAATATGCTTCTTTCATTTCTTTGATACGTTCGGTTATATCATTTTCTAAATCTTTAATCTTTTCAGATATAACTTTCATTTCTTGTTCTAAATGATTCTGTGGCAGCCTATATTATTTTTCAATTTTCATTAATTTTTTAATTATGATTTATGCATTAAATGTAAATTTAAATGATTTGGTAAAGATTTCTTGATATCCTTTAAAAGTTTTAACATTAATATTGTTTTTATTAGCTGCAGTTCTCCTCCTTTACATCCTAGCTAAGATTACTATTTTTGTGCGAGATCGTGCGTATTTGCTTGTTTTCCGCACAGAACCAATACGCGGTAAGTGTGAAATACCACATTCAGTATTCCCAACGTAACACACATAACAATTTCCCTCTTCTTACCGCTTAAGCGCGACATTCACTTTACTGCTTTAGGCTTTTAACATATTATTTTTAGAGACGTTTAACACAGTAATAATTATAAATTGGAAACTTACCACTGCAATATCACCTAAATTGCAATGTTAATTATTGTTTTTAAATATTTGCAAAAATTAAGTAAAGTCTACTGCTCCACGAAACTTATTGCATTCCTGATACAAGTAACATTAAGGAAGCCGTGAAAAAATCAACAAGATTCCAGATGCCGATGTTATTACTGCAATATGTTATATAAATAATATTGTTAAAATATTAAAATGAAAAAATAAATCATTACATAACCTTACCGTTTGTTTTAAGTTCGCATTTATAGACTAGAGAAAAAAAAAGACAGACGTATATCACGACCTGCTGGAGTATAGTAAACACAGAAAACATTTTATAGCAACAATGTTGAAGAAAGATATTTTGGTTTTCCGAAGTTGCCGTCATTAAACAGAAACCAACATGGAGATTTCATTGCAACTAATCATAAATTCGTCTTTCAGGTATGTAATAAACGATCTTCGCACAAAATAATGTACGATACACGAGCGGTATGTTTGTTTTCATGTTCTTGGAAATTAAAGAAGCGAAACGTAGTTGAGCTTTTTCAATCTTTTCCTCGACCATGAAAACGTCAACATACCGCTCTTGTAACGTATATTACTATTGTGATATGGACATACTGGCCAAATCCAACATTACAGACTCTATATACCCTTGTACCGAGGACAAGTTTGAGCATTATTTATTATTATATTGTGGTATATTTTCTGTGACTCTTCAACAACAAAACAAGCAAGTGTGTGTTACAAAGTACTGGAATATACTGCTGTGTCATATACGTTGGCGAGTTAACGGACTACAGGATTTCCGCAAGTAAATTTGAACGCGGAGACCACGACCGGAATACAATCCAGTTTTCATACGAGAATCACATCCACACTTTGTCAACATTTCCCCGGACTCCAGTTCCGCCTAGTCACTTATAGTGACTAGAGCCAAAAGGCAGACCCATGCAAGAGCGAACGCATTTCTCGTCTTTTGGTACTAGTTATGATGGACTAGTTTTAAGTGCTAAATATTTTAATTATTTCCTATCAAACTTTCATACTATGTATGCAAAACATGAAAAATAGACTACTAAAGTAAAATATTGTGACGCGTGTGTATTACTACGACTATTACACTCTTAATACGTCTTACTACTTTGGACCAATAAAACGGCACGAAAGGACGTATTTCAACCAATCATGGCTGCTTATCGCACAATTTTATCGCGTCCCTAGCATTTGTTTAATTTTATCCCGTCCCTAGCATTTGTTTAATTTTATCGCGTCCCTAGCATCTGTTTCTCTGTTTGCCAACATTTGAAACTGCGCTGGTCTGGACGTCAAAAATATATATAAAATTACAAACCACTCCAGTCGATGCACAGCAGTTTCAAATATGACTCGCATTGGCATTCAAGAACAAGAATTAATAATCATGGCTGCTTATCGCACAATTTTATCGCGTCCCTAGCATTTGTTTAATTTTATCACGTCCCTAGCATTTGTTTAATTTTATCGCGTCCCTAGCATTTGTTTCTTTGTTTGCCAACATTTGAAACTGCGCTGGTCTGGACGTCAAAAATATATATAAAATTACAAACCACTCCAGTCGATGCACAGCAGTTTCAGATATGACTGGCATTGGCAATCAAGAACAAGAATTAATAAAAATCACTGATCATACCTATGCATCTTCTGAAATCCGATTTACAAATAAATGAAGAGCACCATTCGGAAATCCTGAATAAGTTGAATACACCATGTAGGCCTAAATCAACGAGTTCCACTTCTATTATGCACACGTCCAATATAACATCAATTGAACCACCAACCACATTAAAATTTGAAAATTGTACATTCAATAATTATTCCTTTCAAAATTATTCATTCGGAAATTCTGAATAAGTTGAATACACCATGTAGGCCTAAATCAACGAGTTCCACTTCTATTACGCACACGTCCAATATAACATCAATTGAACCACCAACCACATCCAAATTTGAAAATTGTACATTCAATAATTATTCTTTTTAAAATTATTCATGTTTATTTTTGTCATCGTCGTTTCTTAAAACTTTTCTAACACTTGTGTATATTAGTTAGGTTATGTTATAGCTTCTGCTCTGAGAGGATAAAAAAAACTTCTGCTATATGATATTATGGATAGTCACGTATCAGAGATTGTTTAACATTAAGATGTATTGAATAGTAATCATTACAGTGTCTGTATAAAGACACTACTGCCATCTAGCATGCATCTAGCGTAATATTTGTAATGTTGAGATGGTACAATAATACATTTGAAGACAGTTGTATTTTCGTAAGTCAATTAATATTTTATTGTATTGGAGTATTTCGTTACTTCTAATCTTTATATACTTTCTTCTAATCGTGTAATAGTCAATTAAATCCCACTCGAGTTTTGATTTTCTCTAGATAAATCAAAACGTCTAGTGAGATTACTCTTGATAACAAAGCTAGAGAACTTTGTGTTCAGTGTGTTGGAGAATATAAAAAGTGGTTTCACAAGGCATGAGTGGAAAATGGCACGGGTGAAAAATTCACATGCGTCCAACGTGAGTAGGAGTAACTCATGAAGTATTTAGAAGTATTTCAGAAGCAAATTTTTATTGTAAATGTTGGGTTTTAAAGTCTTTCCTATGTTTGCAATTCTATGTTGAAATCTCCCCGATTTTGGGAATAAGTCGACACTTGGGGACTACTTCGTATTTTTTTATCGCAGTGATACAAAATGATTCCATTGGCACCAGATAAATGAAATGCACAGAAAACATGTCCATACATATTAGGTGGGAGATATTAGAATAAAATTTGCATAAAATGATTTCAAACTTGAGATTTTTCTTCAGCGTGTCGAGATGTCCTAAATGGCCCTACATCTTTTCCATCCCTTGTTTTGAAAGTTACAAGAAAGAATATTCATAATACAGTAATACCCTAGATCATATATGTAACAGATAGGTCGGCCTCAAAGAGTTTGTAATACTTACTAGAGACACATACCCGTGAGTGGCAGGCAAGAAAAATGTCACAGATTGAACCGGCTAGCATCCGCCATTAAAGGGAGTGTTTACGGCGCGAAGTTCGAAAACAGTACCACAATACATTGATGTAGCCTGGTGATAGACACTGTTTTAAACATCTTTTACAAAGGATGAGTCGTGATAAAATAAACGTGAATGGCAGAGGAGCGCTATATTTATCAAAGTATTATAATGGCGATATTCTAAAAAAATAAATTAAATCACCCTATACACTCGGGATAAGTATGTGAAATATTCAACATTAATTTTCAGTATTACTAGTATTGTTTTAAAGACATAATAATGGATATTTACTGTAATAAATATTTATATGATATATATTTCAGTCCTTTCATGCAAAGGAAGAGGAAGGTATATGGTGCTTAGAAAATATTTAGTGGTGAAACATGAGATCATAAAAATTCTGGAAACTGATTTAAAATATATGAATAAATTTTATCATAAAACAATATATTCATTATGTAATTGATGACCACCAAGTTAGAGGTCAGTACAGACTTTTTAATACAATTAGTAGCGGTAATAGTAGGCCTAGTAGTAGTGGTAATAATAGACCTAGTATTAGTGGTAATAGTTGGCCTAGTGTCAGTGGTAGTAGTAGGCTTAGTTTTTGTGGTAATAGTAGGCCTAGTAGTAGTGGTAATAATAGGCCTAGTAGTAGTGGTAATAGTAGGCCTAGGTTTGGTGGTATTAGTAGGCCTAGTAGTAGTGAGACCTAGTCAGTGTTAGTGGTAATAATAGATCTAGTAGTATTGGTAATAGTAAGCCTAGTAGTGGTCATAGTAGACCTAGTAGCAGTGGTAATAATAGGCCTAACTAGGCCATCAGCTATATTTTCACTAATTTCTTTGCATTTAATATAACCAAAAATTAGAAGTACATGCTGTACAAAACGGAAATTACATGATTAATTCTTTATTGTGAAACAAAACAGTTTTAGACAGATATAGTCTGCGGATTTTCTTATGCACTCTGCTATTATAATCCACTGTAATGTGATGGCACCTAACCCTTACATACATTGTTGAAATCAGTCTTATAAACCTGATTAATGTGTTTCTGGAAAAACTTTATCCAAGAAATATTCCGACATTCTGTAAACACATTCAAAGGAGGAACTGCATTTGGAACATTCTTCCAAATATTAAGATATGCATGCTTTCCTGAGCATCCTACAATAGTAGCTATGTCCGAACAAATATTTGCGGCGCAGTATTTCACCATTTTCTTATTATTTCCCTTCAAGTGTACTTATATTTATTTGTACTCCTCAATAAGCATGAACTGCTTGCACTCCCGGCGAAGCATCAACTCCCTTTAATGGCGGCCGAACAGCGGTTCAATTTTGTACGCGAAACTAGAGCCGTTGGTGTCTCTAGTTATATATTACAAACTCTTTGGTCGGCCTTATGGGCTTTGACGTTAACAATTTTTGTCAGGTTTACTTCGCTGCCATCTAGTTGTTACATAAGAAGTCACGTCATAACTTCCATTTCAATTGCATTAGCGACTGTACTGCCATCTCGTGTTCGTTCACGGCGGACGGGTGGCGATTCTGGCGGTTGTTCTCTTCAAAGTGCTGCCGATTTTAACATAGCGATGAGTTATCTGTTACATACATGATCTAGGGTAATACTAATGAATATATCTAATCTAATATTTGCATGTTGTATGGTTTATCCGATAAGCAAGTTGTAATACAATGTTAAATTTGAAATATACCGTCTATACTTATCTAGTATTATATGATTGATTATAACATAAACGTTTTTCGGCACTAATGTGCCATTTTCAAATGTATGAAAATTTTCCTAATTACATATTCAAATAGGTGCACATGAACTGTGTGAATGAAACATATAATGTGTACCCTGGTGATCTCATGTCACATATAAAACAATCTGTTTGTGGATAATTAATGATTAACAATACCAATGAACCTCTCCTAAATAGTGGTATATACCAATTACAATGAAAGAACTGCACCAAACAGTACATCGGTCAAACCCGCCGTAATTTCAAAATAAGATACAAAGAACACGCTACAGATTTTAAATATAACAGAAACAAGTCGAAATATGCTCATCACCTTATTGAAGAAGGCCATGAATTATGTAATGTAAAAGATGCACTAAAAATTATTAAAGTCACTAACAGCCCCATAATAGACACGGCAGAGCAATATTACATCGCTAAGAGTTTTAATAAAGGGAACCAACTTTTAAACGAGCAAATAGTTAATCCTAAGAACCCATTATTCAATTTATTTAAATTAGTTTCAAAAAATAAGACTACATTATCTCAGCTTATGACATCACATCCTCCCATCCACACATTACTTCCGGTTCCGCCAGATGTTCATTAAGATAAGAACCACTGTGAGCATCGAACGATTCTCATTCATAGCCTGGCCAACGTCGAGCACGCAACACGTCCAGCAATTGTACGTAAGTCACTAGTTTAATTCAATGCATTTAACCATCAGCATATTCATATACGTAACAACAAATTTTATGTTCGCAGTGTAAAGGCTTGACTGATAATCGGACGGTGACAACCATGAACATGTAATAATCCAAACCACAGAAAACCAAAGGAAAACAATAACCAGGTATCAATGTAACTTATATTACGCACCACATTCGATCATGGTAAAGTGCTCCAATATGTGAAAGTGAACAAAAAACAAGGAACCTTGGTGCAATAACGAAGTATCAACATAAAGGTTTTTAACATTTTAATAGTTAATATCTCAGTGTAAGTTTACAACATTTCAAGTAAATAAATAACTGCATTTGACCACACAATACGTCAAGATAACCCCAGTGTTCCACAAATTGATGGATAATTGCAGCAGAAAAACAAATTTTAAATGTTAGTAATAAGTGTGTGTTTTTAATTTTTTAATTTTAATCATTAATTATCTACAAACAGATTGTTTTATATGTGATATGAGATCACCAGGGTACACATTATATGTTTCATTCACACAGTCCATGTGCACATATTTTAATATGTAATTAGGCAAATTTTCATACATTTGAAAATGGCACATTAGTGCCGAAAACGTTTATGTTATAATCAATCACATAATACTAGATAAGTATAGACGGTATATTTCAAATTTAACATTGTATTAATCTAATATTGATTATGCATCATTTGTAGGGAGGGAGAGGGTGATTCCAAATATGGCTGACCTAGAACCGCCCCGCTGATGTTAGGACTTTACTCCACTAAGTCTGTCATCGTCAAACATTGATAAAAAACATTTTGTTTGTATGGAGGATAAAGTTTCTTATGATAGCTGCCACAACTCTTCAAATTTCCTAACAATAAAGCTTAGAACGGCTGTGAATGACATTGCGCCAATTAATGACAGCGACATAGTAGGAAGCAGATGGTCATACAAGGAAACAAAGTTTAATGCCCAGTGATGGATCCAACAAAGGCAACCGAGAGATCAATGATCGACTCCTTTGTTCTTCAGTACGGACTTTAGTCTGTTATAAGCTTCACCAGTATTACGCCATTGCATTAAACATGTAATCATACATGCGTTGCACAAAAGTTTCGAGTTGACAGAGATGGTTTATGAACATTCCCTCAGGGAGAAAATGAATGATATGAAAGTCCTCAGAATAATTTCCTTGGTGAGTTCTGGGTAAAATTTCTTGCATTGATATTGAAGTGATAGTGATATAAGCCTAAAGGCCCATTCACAATGAAAATTAAACATAACTGTAACATAAACACAGAAGTTTGCGCCCAGGCTACCAAATGGGATCATTCACAATGATTCACATAAACACTGACATTAACATTACCGTTAGACGTTAACATGAAAGTTTGCAAACTCCAAACTGTCATGCTTATGCTTACGTGATTTGCAAACAGAACACAATCGTGGAGCGCTGAAGTATACGACAGAATATGAGGAAATGGCGTCGTTGTTATGTTTCCATGGTTACCAAGTACGTTTGCTCATCGAATAGGGATTATAAAGAATGGACACTGCCTTTGATGTAGCCGGACTGATTTCAATGACCTTCAAGCCAGCTAAAGCGTGAGATTGTGCTTTCTCCCTAGAGTTGGCGCTGACATCACACCAGCTAGCAGTCGACACAGCGGAAATATAACACATATAATTAATACATCTAGGTACATTATGTACTCAAAATAAATTGGATCCATAAAATAATAAATCCGTCATTAACTGTAATGTCTAGACTCTAGAGTTCCTTTATAATGAGAGTTGAGACGTTGACCCCAACAACAATTAAAATATGTAATGATTTGATAGCACTGAAAATGGAAAAACAAAACTCTTACGAGACCTATATTATATTATATACAAATATTAAACGAATTTGATACTTAATTTTATAATGTATTATATTATTTTATAATATAATTTATTATATATTATCTGAAATATAAACAACTAGTTCGTCACTGACAAATAAGGAAAAGCTGTTAACTTGAATTTATTTGAAACAAAGCGTTACTGGATTATGCAGTAAGGTAGGCGATGTTTGGATCCTGTGTCTCAACTCTGTTCTCAATTATTATCTTAGTCTATGCTAGCGCTTGAAAGTAGAACTAAACGCTGGCGCACAGAGAAACAAAACACATGCAAATTCGCTCAGTGTCCATTCTTTATAATCCCTATTCGCTGGTTTGGTGTTATGTTTGTGTTCCCATCGTGAATGATGGTATGACTTCTTGATTTTTACCGTAACGTTTACATTCTTAAGTTAACGCTTACGTTATGTTTAATTTTCATTGTGAATGAGCCTTAAGGCGCAACAACAGGTGTTGTTGTACCGTTTGTCAAGATATTTAGAAAAAGACTTCAAACAACTCATCATCAATACCATCACGACTTACGAAATTAATTTGTAATTTTCCATCTCCAAGTTTATGGAAGAAGTTAAACTTTCCAGTGTTTCTTCAGTCTTCCAATTGGTCTTATTTTAATTAGGTTTTGTTATTTAACGATCCTGTATCTACTACTGAGTTATTTAGCGTCGATGGGATAGATGATAGCGGGATAGTATTTTGACGAGATGAGGCTGAAGAATCGCCATAGATTACCTTACATTCACCTCACAGTTGGGGAAAACCTCGGAAGAAACCAAACCAGGTAATCAGCCAAAACGCGTATCGAACCCGTGCCCGATTCATCTTTTAAACTTATTCTATAATAATTGTATGTATATCCTGTGTGGAATTTTTTTGATATCATTATTTCTATATGCTTTAGCTAGTCTCATTGTTATAACTTATTTTTGTTAAAATATATTTTCGATATTTAATTTCTGTCATATTTCCCTATACGATTTTCGCTTGTAAAGGGTGTACCCCGTAAGAGGTTTCAGAAATCTAATTTCCACCGCCTCAATTTCTTTCTTTTGTTGGGTTGTCAATGGCCATATTACGGAACCATAATAATTTGGGGAGTGCCATGGATTTATAGAAATAAAAATTGTGTCTCTCTGTGCCTTCTTCAATAGACTTTGCTTAATTGACCTAATAGTTGCTGATAGATGTTAAGGATGTTCGAAAATAAGGTACTTAAGCAAACATTTGGGGCTAAGAGGGATGAAGTTACAGAAGAATGGATAAAGATACACAACGCAGAACTGAACGCATTGTATTCGTCACCTGACATAATTAGGAATGATAAAGAGATAATACAGTTTGTTGTTTATTTTCCGTCTTGAGTTATTACGATGTTAGCTTAAAAATATTTTTTTAACATCTTTATTTTTCTTATGAACGTTTTCGCCCTATTGTGGGCATCTTCAGAAAAAAGATATTTGTGCCTAAATTGCATAATATATGTTAAAGTACACAAATTAATTAGTTAGAGTATATGAATATATTTGAAAATATTTTCTAAAAAGTATACTAAAATACAGCAACAAATTATGTAATAAATATGCATATTTAATGTCATATTCTTCATGTTAGCTGGAGATCGTGAACAAGTTATTGTATTAGATTAAAATATGTAATGACTGAAATAAATACTTGTTAAAAGATAAGCCTCTTAAATTAAATGTACATATTTTAACATGGTATGACACAGAAAATATTACATATATAATTTAAAAGCATCTTCAATGTGTTGAAATCAAGGGGAGAAAGGTTTATGGGATCCTATTTGACTGTTGTGGAAAAATGGTGTAAATGAAGAAGGACTTGGGATCGGCGACGAAGGTTTTGATAGTATAACATGGATGTTTGTGTAAACTAAATTGATAATCTGTCATGAGTATCTGTTAAACCAGAATGTTTTAAATATGCATTATTGTAATAGTAATAAAGTCAACTTGTTACGATGGATAATATTAAGTTGTTGTGGTCGATCTCGTATTGGTATGACGATTCGTTGTTTAAATTATGTATGTAATATTTTCTGTGCCATTCCATGTTAAAATACGCACATTTAATTTAAGAGGCTTACCTTTTAACAAGTATTTATTTGAGTCATTACATATTTTAATCTAATACAATAACTTGTTCACGATCTCCGGCTAACATGAAGAATATGACATTAAATATGCATATTTATTACATAATTTGTTGCTGCATTTTAGTATACTTTCTAGAAAATAATTTTTAAATGTATTCATATAATCTAACTAATTAATTTGTGTACTTTAACATATATTATGCAATTTAGGCACAAATATCTTTGTCTGAAGATGCCCACAATAGGGCGGAAACTTTTAAAAGGAAAGTAAATGTGTTAAGAAAATATTTTTAAGTTAACGTCGTAATAAGTCAAGAAGGAAAATAAACAAAAACTGCATTATCTCTTTATCATATTCCGACTTATTTGACAATCTTTTCAAAATACATTCAAAATTTAAAATAATTAGGAATATTAAATCCAGGCGTTTGAGATTGGCAGGGCATGTAGAGCGTATAAGTGAATCCAAGAATGTGTATGTAGAGTTTTAGTTTGGAGACGTGAGCGAAAAAGATCTTTGGGGAGATCGAGACGTAGATGGGAGAATAATATTAAAATGGATTTGAGGGAAGTAGGATATGATGGTAGGGACTGGATTAATCTTGCTTAGGATAGGAATCTCCGGGTTCTTTAAAAGCCATTTGTAAGTAAGTATGTAACTAGTGGCTGATATAGATGCATTTTTTTGTTTACTTCATTAGAACTTTCATAAACACCAGCACACACCAAATAATTAAAATATTTTAATATGTCTAAAATACTACCAAGACAATCTTCGTTCTTACAACTAGAGCCCTAAATTTGCATCGTGTGTTCTTAATGTGTTCCAATGAAAGGACAGAAATGTTCGAAATAATTCGTACGCCAAGAATTAGGCCCTAAACAAAAACTAACACTAGAGAGCAAAATTTTCAGCGTTGTCACCAATAAAAATCGATGTTTTTTACATAATCATAAGAGCCGAACGATAAATAATAAATACCTAGATTACTTTGAAGTTCATAATGTCTGCTCTATAATTCGCTTGTAAAAATATTACGAAGGCTTTTAAAATTGAAATTACTATCAGGAGCATCCCTTATTATTATTATTAATATTATTATTATTATTATTATTATTATTGTTGTTGTTATTATTATTATTATTATTATTATTATTATTATTATTGTTACATAATTATTTTATTGGTGTTGTGAAGATGAAAAGAATTGTCATTGTACTATATTACTTACGTATTATATTGTCTTGTATTGTAGTATTGTATTGCTTTCAATTGTATTGTATTGTATTGTATTAATTATGTTATATTCATAGCATTGTATAATTTTCTATCATACTGGTTGAGTGGAAGAGAAGGCCGAATGGCCTTAACTCTGCCAGTTAAAATAAACCATTATTATTATTATTATTATTATTACTATTATTATTATTTCTTTATTATTATTATTGTTATTATTATTATTATTATAACAGAAATCATATGTCAATATCTGAGGCCCTTCCGCTCTGCTGACTTATCTAAGGGCCGACCCCAAACTTCCCTACAGTCTGCAAAATCCCTTCACATTTTCAAGTGGACATCACCGCGATCCGTCAACCCTGGACCCACGAGTTACCATAAGCTCACGGTACATAGCACTACCACCAGCAACTAATGACCACTTTCCACGGGGTCCAAGTTCAATGACTTTGGAACTGTCGCAAGTCCGAAGTGTAGGAAAGAAACAGAGATGATGGTGATGATGAAAGAGGCTAAATGTAGCCTATATACAGGTTAGTTAAAAGTCCCGCACCACCTAAATAACTTTTGAAGCATGTGATTCAGTGACATGAAACTTGGTATGTGGGGATAACCATATACTAAGAACTCAATAATGGTATTACCGAGTTTTTTTCTACTTTCGGTTTAACCGGAAGTAAGTCCAACTCTCTTATTTTAAATGGAACACCCAATTTATATTTATATATTTGAATAAAGCTCATTAAGAGCTTTTCAAAAAGTACCCACATTTGATACGAATGTACAAATTCAGTGTTGCTAAATAAAAATGGAATTGGCTCAAGATATTCCTAAAGCCTGGTTAAATCGTTCCTTAAATGGTTTCTATGATCGAGTGACACATTATAAAGCAGCTGAGGGCTACCAATTTGAACACATAATTTAGAAGGTGAGCTAGCTTTGTTTTGTTTTTGTTAAGGAAGGAGTATTTTATTATTTTAATATTCGATACACTTTTCTGTTTTCTTGACTTAGCAACACTGAATTTGTACAGAAGTATCAAGTGTGGGTACTTTTTGAAAAGCTCTTAATGAGCACTATTCAAAACTAAAAAAAAAAAAAATATATATTGGGTGTTCCATTTAAAATAAGAGAGTTGGAGTTACTTCCGTTTAAACCGGAAGTAGAAAAAACTCGGTAATACCATTATCGAGTTCTTAGTATATGGTTATCCCCACATACCAAATTTCATATCACTGAACCGTATGCTTCAAAAGTTATTTAGGTGGTGTGGGACTTTTAATTAACCCTGTATATTATGAAGTTAAGAGTGTTTGTGGAATGATAGAGGGAAACGGAAGTACTCTGAGAAAAGCCCTCTGCAATGACTGCTTTGTTCACCACAAATTTCATCACGACCTGGCCGCGAATCGAACCACGGCCAGCTGCATAGAAGACCAGCGCGATAGCACCTGAGTCACAGATGCTTTAGCCTACGTTGATATACCAGTTTTACATTTAATCGAAGGACTCGTCTACGCGGGGATAACAGTTTCGTATTTTGTGAGATTTTTACGGCCGGTTTGCAAGATGATGCTGTAGGCCTAATATCAGATAAAATCTCTGTGATAAAATCTTATATCTTTCAAGATCAAATGCACCGCAATTTCTAGAGAAATTCGAAATAGCGACTGGAAGGCTATTACCGGAAGTTATAAACGCTGCTCATCTCACGTGAATTTCACCTTCATGGCCATACACATAGATCGCCCAGCTATGGTCGATAAATATGAAATTCCCTGTGTCATACGCAATAAAATAAGCAATAATAACCACCGATACAAATCAAATTCATCACATGGTAAAACAAAACTGTGTAAAGACATGACAAGAATCCATGTATTCATGTCATAATCACGTCTAAGTGAAAGATCCGTTACATTCCTACAATTTTTCGTATTGACATTACTGTCCATTTGCACTTGGCGACAGTCGATTATTTTTATCTGGTCGCTGTAATATTGTTTCATGTTGCTACTTGGAAGAGTGAAACAAAGCAACAGTTCAGAAAAGGAAACGCCAAAAATAAATGTCAAACAAAAGAATATATATATATAGGATATTTCAAGGACTTGTGGTTGGTTTCAGGAAAATGTAGATGAATTAACTTCAAAGGATATATACATAGAAACGAAAATAAGTTTGTAAATTGAACTAATTTGATTGTATATGTTTGTATAGTTTGGCTGATGAATTGTATATGCTTTTAAAATGAATACTAGTCTGTGTAGCTCTACTGATGAATTGTTTATGATTATAAATTGAATTAATCTACTTGATATTTATTGCACAAATTTGTATAGCGTAATGAAAGTATGCTACTTTCTATTGTACATATTTGTATAGTTTTGGCCGGTGAATTGTATATGCTTTAAATTGAATAGCTATCTATATAGCTCTGTTGATAAATTGTTTGTGTTTGTAATTTGAAGTAGTCTGCATGATATGTATTATCAATTTCTGTATATCACAACTGGTTGAATTGTTTATGCCTTAAATTTAATTAACTTATTTGTTTTGTATTATACATATAGCTCAACTGATGAAATGTTTATGATTATAAATTGAATGAATCTACTTGATATTTATTGCACAGATTTGTATAGCTTAATGAAAGTATGCTTGTAAATTGAATCAATCTGCTTACTTTGTATTATATATATTTGCATAGTTTTGGCCGATGAATTTTTTATGCTTTAAATTGAATAGTGATCGGTATAGCTCTATTTATAAATTGTTTGTGTTTGTAATTTGAAGTAGTTTGCATGATATGTATGATCAATTTCTGAATATCACAACTGGTTGAATTGTTTATGTCTTAAATTTAATTAACTTACTTGTTTTGTATTATACATATAGCTCAACTGATGAATTGTTTATGATTATAAATTGAATTAATCTACTTGATATTTATTGCACAGATTTGTATAGCTTAATGAAAGTATGCTTGTAAATTGAATCAATCTGCTTACTTTGTATTGTATATATTTGTATACTTTTGCCGATGAAGTTTTTGTGCTTTAAATTGAATAGTGATCTGTATAGCTCTATTTATAAATTGTTTGTGTTTGTAATTTGAAGTAGTTTGCATGATATGTATTATCAATTTCTGAATATCACAACTGGTTGAATTGTTTATGCCTTAAATTTAATTAACTTACTTGTTTTGTATTATACATATAGCTCAACCGATAAATGATCGTTTGCGTTTGTAAATTTAATAATCTGATTGGCTATGTATTGCATATTTTTAGTAGAGCCATCGATGTAGCTCAGTCGGCAGACTCGCTGGGCTGCTGATCCGGAGCTGCGTTCGGGCTTGGGTTGGATCCCCCTTTGGTTCATTGAATGGTTTCTTCCGAGGTTTTCCCCAGCTGTGGGACTGAAGCCGGATGGTCTATGGCGAGTCCTCGGCATCAACCCCTTTGATTTGATTACCTGGTTGGGTTTTTCCGAGGTTTTCCTCAACCAAAAGGCAAATGCCGGGTAATCTTTTGGCGAATCCTCGGACCTCACCTCATCTCACTACATCTCGCCAAAATATTGTCAAAAATTGCACAAAATTGTCAAAATTGTAGAAAATTACTAAATTGTAAAACTGTAAAAATTTGTAAAAATTGTAATTGTAATATTGTAAAATTTTCACTTGTTCCACAACTTAAAGCTTCATTGCTCATGTAAGATCTATGGAATAAAATAAATGAATGAATGAATTAAAACTATAAGCTTAACAACGACCTAAGAACCACAACAAGCAATGAAGAAAACTGAAAACAGGAAAGCAGCAAGCTCAGATAATATGAATATGAAAATTTTTAAGGGGTTAGATACAGCTTACAGCAGTAAAATTTTGAAAATATTCAACATTTTTTTCCTCCATTACTGTATGTTGTACAATAATGAAAATTATTATGTGTAATACACTGTCCTTCTGCTATATGAAAGAAATATTTTTACGATTTAAAATAATTATTTACATTTTTTGTTTTTCAAAATTCATTTCACTGTGCAGTGATGAAGCGTTTCCCACATAACTCATAAACTATGCAACATTTTGTGATGAAATTTTTGTGTGTATTTATGTATGTCATATCTACGATATGATGCAAGACCAATTCTCTACCCGTCCACACTTGTGGAGTAACGGTCAGCGCGTCTGGCCGCGAAACCAGGTGGTCCGGGTTCGAATCCAGCTCGGGACAAGTTACCTGGTTGAGGTATTTTCCGGGGTTTTCCCTCAACCCAATACGAGCAAATTGGGTAACTTTCGGTGCTGGACCCCGGACTCATTTTACCGGCATTATCACCTTCATATCATTCAGATGCTAAATAACCTAGATGTTGATACAGCGTCGTAAAATAACCCAAGAAAATTAAAGAAATTCTCTACATTTGATAGATTGTCTGATAAAAAACAAATTCTTTAAAAAATGGTGAAATATCAGTATTTTCTTCAAACACAAAATAAAAAATATATATTGTTTATTATGGAATGTATTTGAAAGAGCATGATATTGTAAACATGATTTTCAGCAATAAAATAAAAGCGAGAGAACACGAAAATGCTAACAATTTTATGAGTTATGAGGGAAACGCTTTATCACTGCACTGTGTACTATCGCGATTATGAATTTTGAAAAAAAAAAAAATATATATATATATATAAAATTCTTTTTTAAATCGTAAAAATATTTTTTTCATATAGCAGAAGGACAGTGTTTTACACATACCAATTTTCATTATTGTACAAGATGCAGTAATGGGGGGAAAATGTTGAATATTTCCAAAAATGTTACTGCTGTAAGCTGTACCTAACCCCTTAAATTGGAAAATAAAATTCTTACGTTGGAGAATACTGCATTTAATAAATCTGTTTCGGAAAACTTGTAAAATGACAAACACTTGGAAAACAATGGAGATTGTATGACTATTTAAGATGAGAGGTCGGAAAAAGTACCGGATAATTTATCTACTACATAAAATGGGAAAATTAAATGAAATAATAATAGATAGATGACTTAAAAGAATATCCGAAGCACGTTTAGTGGAAGAATAGAGTTGTCCGTGTACTGGACGATGAACAACAATCAATTCATAGTTTTTTTCCTTGAGCAGGTCTTTCACTGCAAACCCAGTATTCGCCAAACATCCCTATTTTCCGTCTTCCTTTTAGTATCCATAAATTGTAATGCTATCTATCATCAGATAAATTCTTCTCCTCTGAACTTTCCTGCCGTTCACCATTCCTTGCAGTGCATCTTCCAGTTCAAATTCTTTTTCTCTCCCTGATTAGTTTTAGTATTATTCTTTCTTCTCTCACCCTTTCTTACACAGATTAATTTCTCATTATGTTTTTCCTTTTCACACGCTTCATTCTTTGTGATAACCTATTTTCAAAACCTTCTAGATTTCACTTCAGGCCAAACGCGATTCAACTGGCCAACAATGCAATGAACCGAATCAGGCCACGGGGTCACATGGGGAAAGAGTCTTCGGCAAATTGGACCAGAAAATTATCGGAAATAAAGCCCTATTTGTACCGATACATGAAACCATTTTCTGTCTTATTGACGAGACTGTTTATCGATTTGCAGCACTGACCCAACGCTATGGACATTGCACTGGAGTAAAATCACCCTTACGGTTGCGTGTTAACTGTAATAAGGTCAACTTCACGATAACGTAGACATAGGTTATCTTAAATGGGTCGCTAGTGCCCTGTTAGTACCAGTATCAGGTGAATCTCACTATGGGCATGTTGACCGCCGGAATATTCGCTTTACTAATTCGTTGTTAAGGCATTTAAATAGTTCGTATTACAATATATGTCACACAAGCTGTAATATGAACAAAGCTTTTCATTGACATATACAGTGTGTTCTTTTCAAAACTTCCCACCTTGAATAATGTTAGATGTGGAGGGGACACGATTTAAATTTCGAGGGAGAAGATCAAAACAACTGGTCACTGAATTTTCTCCTCCACCCCTTCTTCTCAAACCCAATTTTGAATTTCTTCTGAAATATCATTTTAAGGAGGATGATACTTGCTCAGGATAGGGACTGATAACGGGCTTATGTGAGAGCGGCAATGGACCTTCAGGTTCTCTAAAAGCCATTTGTAAGTAAGTAAGTGTGATAAACTATGACTATCAAAAATAAATAAATAAATGAATGAATACGTTAGTGAGTGAGTGAGTGAATAAATAAATAAATTAGTAAATAAATAACTTAAATAATACATTAATAAGAAAATAAATAAATAAGTGAATAAATAGGTGAATAAATAAATAAATAAATAAATAAATAAATAAATACGTTAGTGAGTGAGTGAGTGAATAAATAAATAAATTAGTAAATAAATAACTTAATTAATACATTAATAAGAAAATAAATAAATAATTGAATAAATAGGTGAATAAATAAATACGTTAGTGAGTGAGTGAATAAATAAATAAATAAATGAATGAGTAAATAAATAACTTAATTAATACATTAATAAGAAAATAAATAAGTGAATAAATAGTTGAATAAATAAATAAATACGTTAGTGAGTGAGTGAGTGAGTGAGTGAGTGAGTGAGTGAATAAATAAATAAATTAGTAAATAAATAACTTAATCAATAAATTAATAAGAAAATAAATAAATAGTTGAATAAATAGGTGAATAAATAAATACGTTAGTGAGTGAGTGAATAAATAAATAAATAAATGAATGAGTAAATAAATAACTTAATTAATACATTAATAAGAAAATAAATAAGTGAATAAATAGTTGAATAAATAAATAAATACGTTAGTGAGTGAGTGAGTGAGTGAATAAATAAATAAATTAGTAAATAAATAACTTAATCAATAAATTAATAAGAAAATAAATAAATAAGTGAATAAATAGGTGAATAAATAAATAAATAAATAAATAAATAAATAAATAAATAAATAAATAAATAAATAAATAAATAAATAAATAAATAAATTCATTTTAAGCCGGTGTCTCCTTAATCTGACTTCACAGACTTCACGTTCTCAATCTCGTAATTTTTTGTAGAAGATCCTTTGTTTAGTTTTGCACGCTTTTGCTGAATCACCCTGTATAACAAATTTTACCGCTGACATCCAAGTAGTCAATTACAAATTTAATTTACATGAAAGCTTCCACAGGTGCTGTTAGAGGCTATTTATATGATAGAGCCGTCGAAGTCTTCGCCTGGTTTATTATGAGATAATTTTTTTTCGTTATAACGGAACTGTCAACAACATAGAGAGGTCGGATGTTTGATCAATACCAGTCCTGGTTTCGTTACAAGATACACAGTGTAATATGCATGATTTGTGACGAAAATAATTTTAAGTAATAATAGTTAATCCATGTTGAATCTTTCGTACACTACTTTTAACACTTGAACATAAATAATTGATTAAATGGCGATCTTACTCGTGTTAATTATGTAAGCATGTGTCTAACACAAAAACACACAAAAACACAACACAAACACAAGAAATACATCACACTAACATACAAAACAAAAACACACACAAAATCGCATCCTTATTCAGAAAACAGAAATACAACATAGCATACCGGTCAGCGCGTCTGGCCGCGAAACCAGGTGGCCCGGGTTCGATTTTCTATGAAATTTATCACTTAGGCGGTTTTTCTATGTTGTAATTTCTTGCTTAATCCATATTAAAACAATGTACCATGACTTTGAAATGTTTTTCCAAATACACGTTTGCTTTCTGAGCAGTTAATGAGGATTATTTTAGTATCACGGAATTAGGAAACCACTATCACGGAATTTGGATCCCTGTCACGGATTTAGGAGCCACTGTATAACAATGAAGAATCATATATTATATACCAAACTTGTGAAACTGTAGACACTAAATGTTGTAAAAACTATAGCTAAAGATCCAAATAACGTCATTTAGTAGTAGTAGTAGTAGTAGTAGTAGTAGTAGTAGTAGTAGTAGTAGTAGTGGTAGTAGTGGTGGTAGTGGTGGTGGTAGTGGTGGTGGTGGTGGTGGTGGTAGTGGTAGTGGTAGTGGTAGTGGTAGTGGTAGTAGGTTTATTTTGCCTGGCAGAGTTAAGGCCATGAGGCCTTCTCTTCCACTCAACCAGATTTCAATAATATACATGAAATACGATATTAGATTACAAAACAACACAAAAGAAAATACCTTGGAAATTACATAAAATAGAGTAGAAAATTACAATAGTCAAGATCAGTTACATAATATATAAAAATAAAGTAGAAAATTACACATAATCAAAATCATTTACATAACATAAGGTGAATATACACACTCTCACACACACACACACACACACACACACACACACACACACACACACACACACAAACACACAATTTATAAGACCTAAAATGCTCGAGATAAATTCGACGATTAATTCACTTGAGATATATTATACAGTTAAGTTACTAATAGGAGAATACATGAGGGTTACAAGACATAAAATGTTGATTAGCAAAGTCGTACTAAATGGCATGCAAATACAAATAATTAAGAAATATATCAAGATAATAAAAAAAGAGAAGAGAAAAAAAGAAGAGAGAGGATTGGTTGTTATTTGAAAATTTTAATTACAATTTTTGCATAAATATAGACCATATTAAATATGTCACGGAATTAGGCAACCTTACCCTATTATTTTAATATCTATACTAATAATAAATCTGTAGCCGAAATTTTTCTGGTAATTTTCGATTTTCCAAAAATAATTGATCCTAACATATATAATTAACCACCCTGAAACCGAAAATCGCTTTTTTGAAATTTTTGTTTGTCTGTCTGTCTGTCTGTATGTTTGTTACCTTTTTTACGCGATAATGGATGAACGGATTTGGATGAAAATTAGAATATAAATTAAGTTCGTTGTAACTTAGATTTTAGGCTATATGGCATTCAAAATACTTTATTTAAAAGGGGGGTTATAAGGGGGCCTGAATTAAATAAATCGAAATATCTCGCTTATTATTGATTTTTGTGAAAAATGTTACATAACAAAAGTTTCTTTAAAAATAATTTGCGATAAGTTTTATTCCTTGACTGATATTGGACTGATATTTAATGAGATAAATGAGTTTTAAAATTAAAATAACTGTCATCTAAGGTCGTGTAATGAATTAAAAAACAAATGACTTCGTCTATAAGGGGCCTTGGACAGCAACAATCGAAAGCTATGAAAGATAGCCTACAGATAATGTTTCTGTGTTTGTATGAAGTAATATCAGAAGCTAAATTAACCGATTTGTATAATTAATTATTAATTCACCATTGGAAAGTGTGGTTTCTCTAGATGGACATAATGCTATTATGTTATTACAGTAACTTGTGAGTGAATCGAGGACAGGTAAGATTAAAATAGCTTCTTATGCACAGAAAACTTGATAGGCTACTCTGTACGTTCGTTTCCTGTATTTCCTAAAATAATTTTTATGACCAAATGAGTGGTCTCTGGATCAAAATGATCGCATTTTAATTTTGCAAATACAATTTAAATTAAGTAACATAATAAACGATTTATCCTTATATCAAACACGAATGTTCCCTGGATCAAATGTCCTAATTTAATTATGTAATTACTTTATATTTATTTCTAACGGGTGCAGCGGAGAGCACGGGTACGGCTAGTTCATTAATAAAGTGAAATAATTCTGTATACATTTGCACTCAAGATACTTACTTACAGTCAATGTGACAAGTGTGTAATTTATTCCTGATTACGTTGTTAAATATTTTGCTATTGCAGATACACGTGCGCGTTATACATGGATAGCATCGATAATGAAGCTGCATACAATATCTTACTAACTGGTAAAACAAGGGAGTTAAACCCCAATTGCAAGATATCTGATGCCGAATTTCAATCGGGGAAGGGAGGGAAGGGTTGTCGCACAGCGTCATGCTCGTAGACACGTGTAGTGCTTATCACTGCGGATTTCTCAGGGGACGTCGTGCACTACTCTGCTCTTATTAGGGGGCTGCGCCGACGGCAGAGGCCCCCAGCGTTCACCCTCCTGTGATTAAACAAAGTGGAACATCTTCGCTATACTCAACTGCAGTTCTAACAGCTTAATTCAGTACTAACCTGTAAGAACAAGGTGCACTGAACCGCGGTTAAGAAGCAATTTGGTCTCAATTGGGAACTAGCGTAATGTGCTCGAATCCTTGGAGTCTTGTCGTCGTGGTGACCACATATTTCTGACACCAAGACAGACCTCGGGTATGGTATGTTAAAACAAAATGTGGGGACAAAGGTAAACCTCCTGCTGCAAACTAAGTCCATAAGAAGTTCAAATAAAAATTGTTCAGATTTATTTTCAATGAAAAATACCAACCCATCACCGTAAAAAACAGCTTGTTACGTATCCCTATAATAAGCCTCGGAATAGGACTGATTCTCTAGCACGACCACAGCAAAGGAATAAGGATTTGAGATTTGGCACTTGGAACGTAACTAGTCTTTATAGAACAGGAGGGGTAACATTAGTAGCAAAAGAACTAGCTAGATATAGAATAGACTTCGTAGGAGTACAAGAGGTTAGGTTAGATGGGAATGGCATATCACAAATAGGAGATTACTTGTATTATGGGGAAGGAAACAATAATCACCAATTAGGAACAGGATTCTTTGTTCATAAAAGAATAAAATCAGCAGTAAAAAAGGTCGAATTTATCAGTGACAGGTTATCATATTTAGTACTTAAGGGTAGATGGTGCGACATCATAGTTATAAATGCTCACGCCCCTACAGAAGAGAAAGACGACCATATAAAGAATAGCTTCTATGAGGAATTGGAACATACTTTTGATCAGTTCCCTAGATATCACATGAAAATTTTATTGGGGGATTTCAATGCTAAAGTAGGACGGGAGGATATTTTTAGACCAACTATTGGAAAAGAGAGCCTACACGCAATTAGTAGTGACAATGGAGTTAGATTAGTCAACTTTGCCACATCGAAAAACTTAATTGTCAAAAGTACAACATTCCCCCATAAGGATATACATAAATATACTTGGACTTCTCCAGATGGATTGACACACAACCAAATAGATCACCTCTTGATAGATAAACGGAGACATACTAGTATAGTAGATATTCGAACTTTCAGGGGTGCAGACTGTAATTCTGACCATTATTTGGTGATTGGAGAACTAAGAGAAAGATTATCAGTAGCCAAGCGAGTAGAGCAAAAAGTTAATATTACTAAATTCAATATTTTGAAATTAAAGGACGAGGAAGCTAAGCAAAATTATCAGGTCGAAATTTCGAATAGGTTTGCCACTTTAGAAAGTTCCGACGAAGTTGAGAAAGAATTAGATGTTAATAGCGTGTGGGAAAATATCAGAGATAGTATCAAAATTGCAGCTGAGCAGAGCATAGGTTATTATGAAACTAAGAAAAAGAAACCGTGGTTTGATGAAGATTGTTGCATGGTAGTAGAAAGAAGGAAACAGGCAAAATTGAAATTCTTACAGGATCCAGTTGAGGAGAAGAGAGATAATTATTTCAATGAAAGACGGGAAGCAAGTCGTACACTTAGGAATAAAAAGAGAGGTTACTTGAAGGAAAAACTGAATGAGGTAGAAACAAATAATAAGAATAAAAACATTCGAGATTTATATAAGAGTATAAAGGAATTTAAGAACGGATATCAGCCAAGGGTAAACGTGATCAAGGATGAGAATGGTGACTTGCTTGCAGACTCTCCCTCAATCCTAAACAGATGGAAAAACTATTTTGCGCAACTACTAAATGTACATAGGCCAAATAGAAATGATCGGGACGAAATTGAAATACAAACTGCTGAGCCATTTATACCCGAACCCACGCTTTCAGAAGTCCAAATTGCGATAGAAAATCTGAAAAAGTACAAGTCTCCAGGTATCGATCAAATTCCAGCAGAATTAATACAAGAGGGTGGGAGTGCATTATATAGCGAAATTTATAAACTTGTACTTGCTATTTGGGAAAAGGAAATTGTACCAGAACAATGGAAGGAGTCCATAATTGTACCTATTTTTAAAAAGGGGGACAAAACCAACTGTGGTAACTTTCGAGGAATATCACTTTTGTTGACGTCGTACAAAATTTTGTCCAATATTCTTTTGAGAAGATTAACTCCGTACGTAGATGAAATTATTGGGGATCATCAGTGCGGTTTTCGGCGTAATAGATCGACTATTGATCAGATTTTTTGTATTCGACAGATAATGGAGAAAAAATGGGAGTATAAGGGTACAGTACATCAGTTATTCATAGATTTCAAAAAGGCTTATGACTCGGTTAAGAGGGAAGTATTATATGATATTCTTATTGAATTTGGTATTCCCAAGAAACTAGTTCGATTAATTAAAATGTGTCTCAGTGAAACATACAGCAGAGTCCGTATAGGTCAGTTTCTATCTGATGCTTTTCCAATTCACTGCGGGCTAAAGCAGGGAGATGCACTATCACCTTTACTTTTTAACTTTGCGCTAGAATATGCCATTAGGAAAGTTCAGGATAACAGGCAGGGTTTGGAATTGAACGGGTTACATCAGCTTCTTGTCTATGCAGATGACGTGAATATGTTAGGAGAAAATACACAAACGATTAGGGAAAACACGGAAATTTTACTTGAGGCAAGTAGAGCGATCGGTTTGGAAGTAAATCCCGAAAAGACAAAGTATATGATTATGTCTCGTGACCAGAATATTGTACGAAATGGAAATATAAAAATTGGAGATTTATCCTTCGAAGAGGTGGAAAAATTCAAATATCTTGGAGCAACAGTAACAAATATAAATGACACTCGGGAGGAAATTAAACTCAGAATAAATATGGGAAATGCGTGTTATTATTCGGTTGAGAAGCTCTTATCATCCAGTCTGCTGTCCAAAAATCTGAAAGTTAGAATTTATAAAACAGTTATATTACCGGTTCTTTTGTATGGTTGTGAAACTTGGACTCTCACTCTGAGAGAGGAACATAGGTTCAGGGTGTTTGAGAATAAGGTGCTAAGGAAAATATTTGGGGCTAAGCGGGATGAAGTTACAGGAGAATGGAGAAAGTTACACAACACAGAACTGCACGCATTGTATTCTTCACCTGACATAATTAGGAACATTAAATCCAGACGTTTGAGATGGGCAGGGCATGTAGCACGTATGGGCGAATCCAGAAATGCATATAGAGTGTTAGTTGGGAGACCGGAGGGAAAAAGACCTTTAGGGAGGCCGAGACGTAGATGGGAGGATAATATTAAAATGGATTTGAGGGAGGTGGAATATGATGATAGAGACTGGATTAATCTTGCACAGGATAGGGACCGCTGGCGGGCTTATGTGAGGGCGGCAATGAACCTTCGGGTTCCTTAAAAGCCATTTGTAAGTAAGTAAGTAAGAAAAATACCAGACGTTTTGAAAGTTATATCCTTCCATAATAGTGAAACATACCCCTCTGAATGGTTTTCTTTATGCTAAATACTTTTCATTGAACATATACATCTTCAGTTCTTGAGTTTCAATTCGAAAACGTAAGTAACAATGTCAGGACGATCAGTCGGTTTTTCATGTGGGAGTGAAGCAGTAGCTATTTCAGGTCATTGCGGATTGTAGGTGAGAGATAAGAAAATATCAGGTTTGCCATGCTTTCCAACAATACACATAGCGTCTTGGTATAGTTGCTGCATATTTCGTGAACTACCTTGAAATGTAGAGGGTAGAATCATTTTATCCTGCCAAGAGATCATGCTAAAGTGAACGGGACACTACAATATTTTGTAGGCTTCTTATTTTATCAGTAAGTAATACCTTTTGGTCTTTCCTTAGGCATTTTATTGCGCTTCTTCCAGACAATACTCAAGAGAATCACACATATACATATCTATATCACTTACAAATAGCTTTTAAGGAACCCGGAGGTTCATTGCCGCCTTCAAATAAGCCCGCCATCGGTTCCTATCTTGAGCAAGATTAATCCAGTCTCTACCATCATATCCCACCTCTCTCAAAGCCATTTTTAATGGTAATAATTTCATCAAACATTCTTAAGTTTTGTAGTTTTTAATATCCGATATACAGACAGCTGTACTCAGAAAATTACACACCAGAGAATCTGACCTGTAAATTCCTTTTAGTAGTCTAAGTCTTGAAATTTGTAATAACCAATATTACAGAAACGTTCTGAAAAAGTTACACAAATGAAGATCGACATATTGGAATT
Source organism: Periplaneta americana (assembly GCF_040183065.1). NCBI lineage: Eukaryota > Metazoa > Arthropoda > Insecta > Blattodea > Blattidae > Periplaneta > Periplaneta americana. The sequence goes on from NC_091117.1 coordinate 220,592,316, forward strand.
ATGATGTCAGAGAATCTGAGCCATCTGAACTCTAAATATGTCAGCAATCCTGCAGGTCGTAGCCTTCGTGTGATATTGTTTATTGTAGTGTGTTTGTGGTTTGTTTTATTCTGTGTTATTTGTCCTAGTTAAATTTTATATTACTTATAGCCTACATACATGTAGTGTTTAATTTAATTACTTTGCCTCATGCATTCAGATAATATTATGTGATTAAAATCAAGTTATTTTTTTAATTGAAAACATAGCAAATGATGTCGTATTAGAAATGTCACCAGAGGAATTTAAAAAAAATAGAATTATTGAATATTCAATGGGAAAATAACACGAAATAGGCCCAATAAAAGCATGGAACCTAGAGAGAATATAGAAAGTCAAAGCACTCTTTCTCAAATGTACTCTAGGAATAGGAAGAAACGTACCTTCAAGACTAGTGTACGAGATGGCCAGAGAAACTTTCTACGTAGAAGACATCAGACTCCAAGTACTACTGCAATCGACACAACCCTACAAGGACCTCCTAGAGAGAAGAGAAGATAAACGCCCTACGATAGACCCCGATTTCTACGCCACAGGTGCTATGGTAGATAGGAACTGGACTAAAGAAAATCAGACTCAAAGACATGCAATAATCCGCTTCGCGATACATGGTTTTCACCATAAGTTGTGCAAGACAAAAAGTTACCACGAACCGTTTGAAAGTTGTGATGTGAATTGTGCAATTTAAAATGTGAAAGATACCATCTATCAAAGTGCAATAATAACGATAAGACTCTAAATGAATACGCTAAGAACTGACCTAAAACAAGATCTCAAATGTCTTATCAGGCGCACCTTTATTATTATTATTATTATTATTATTATTATTATTATTATTATTATTATTATTAAAAGCATGGAACAAGTGAACATTTCCAAATATTTAAGTTGTGATATATTGTTCCAAAGTAAGAGGTAATTTAAATTGCTCATATTTTGTACATAAATTAAAATCTCATCCTTCCAAACTCTAAACTGGCTACGGCTTAACGAACGTAGAAATGTTCATTCTCTTATTCTCCTTTTCCAAGTCCTTCACACTTCTACACCTACCCACCTTGCCTCCAGTTTCAGTTACTTGTCATCATATCATAATCTCTTCACACGCACGCAAAATAGCCGCATACTAGCCATACCAACACATAAGACATCATCGTATTCATCATCATACACAATCTCGCTCTTGCGCTTGTGGAATACCCTACCCAGTGACATCAGAGACTGTCGGAATTTAGTAGCGCTCAAAAGCAAACCTATTAAGCATTTTCTTACTTCGTAGAGTAGGTTTAATTTTTACTTAATTAATAAAAATTATTTTTTCTCTTCTTAACTTTTACAATAAACTGTCTAGCTATTATTAATCAGTTAATGTTTTAGTACTTTGATTTTTATCGTATTTGTAAAGTTAATATTAATTGTAATTATAATTATAATTGTATTCTTGATATCTGTGGCCGGGAGGAAAAAGGCCTTAAGTCAATTTTTTGTTAAAATGAGACTTTTATATATTCTGAAAGCGGAAACAATTCTCTACAATCTGGTAAAACGGCTAAAGTCAAATAAGACTCCTGACTGGATTTATAGAGCATCACCAAATGTCCTAAGTACTCTTTGAATCGAGCAATACAGAATAAAGGACTTAAGAATATTTAATATTTTATTCCTTACAAACCATCACAAGTTTACTTTCCACGCTTCCCCCATTAAAAAGGTCTAACTTGTATTTTAGCCATTTTACCACATACTGATGCCCTTTCCTTTTAAAACTGTAAGCACCAGGTAAACAGTCCTATAATTGTTTAAGACCCATTTTTCATTCCTAATTATTTACATTTCTCATTTATTTTGACATCAAAAAAGGCTTATGTTTACATAGTCCCTTCTACTCGGTTTAGATTCTAGTCTTAAAAGGGCTTAAGTGCTGCTATTTTTGGAAATAATCAAGACAATTGTTAAATAAGCAACATTACGTATTTTAGAAGAAATATAAACGAATAATATCCAGAAAAAACTAATTAATTAAGAAACTCTATAATTGAAATCAATTTCAATCTTTCTACTGCTTTCCTGAAAAGTGTAAAATTTTTATTTTAGACCTTTTTCCTCCCGGCCACAGATATTGTAGTAATCCCCTGTTAGGGAGGAAGAGAAGACCTGATGACCTTATCTCTATCAGGTTAAATAAATAAATAAATAAATAAATAAATAAATAAATAAATAAATAAATAAATAAATAAATAAATAAATAAATAAATAAGTAAATAAATAAATAAATAAATAAATAAATAAATAAATAAATAAATAAATAAATAAATAAATAAATAAATAAATAAATAAATATAAAAATTCTAGCACTGTCATATTACACAAGAAATGGGATTTTTTGCGTCAAAACACTTTGCCATAACTTCATCGTAGACATAGGTATTCACCAGTTTGTTCTCGTACAACTATCAGCGTCTCTTCAATGTTGTACACACCAACTCTCAGTTCGTGTTCTGGAATATCTACCACAGTGTATAATATTCATTTAGATAGCCCCACAACCAATAATCTGCTGGGTTACTATCAGCAATCTTGCAGGCCATGTTACAGAAAAGTTTCTAGGCCTAATGTTAACTCAATCACCAGAAAAGTCAGAAACAAAATCGTTGCCATAGTGACGTAAAAAATCCCATTTCTTGTGTATGACTCAGCTTTTATTTCAATATTCTTATAATACATTTCATACAAAGAAGACTATATTGAATAACATCGTTTTGTTCGAGTAAAATCCTTAAGGAAATAATCTTTAGTGCAGTTGAAAGATTTATTCGCTAGCAATTAGAAGAAAAGAGACACTCTTTGAAATCCGTCTTTAAAGTTTCTTGTGAGTCACGTTTCCATCTATAGTTTGCACTAATCTTACAAATGAGAAATACTGCATTGGCGCAGAATTTCAAGTCATTATAGAATAGAATCAAATGAAATAAAGTATTGTGTTATTGTGACCTCTATATAAGCAAACAGTTCAACATCAATATATACAGGGTGAACCGTAAGTAAAGTTATTAACCTCAGGGAATTATTCTTTAAGATAATTCAAACAAAAATAGTAATACAATTTTGCTCATTTTCGCTTTCTTTTCGAGAAAAATTTTTTTTCATATGAAAGTAATTGATTTAGTTCCCAAAATGCTAAGTCAATTTAAGATGGCAGTGTATTATGATAATATATTATTCAAAGAATCTTAGTTTTGACTTTTAAACCTCAATAAATTCAATCCGAGCAAATGTAACTTTTATTGACTAACTTTATGATATCTTTACTGTATTTACTTTAGATATTTACTTGGCTGACTAGTTTCCAAGTAGTATTTTAGTAGTATTTATTTATTTAACCTGGTACAGACAAGGCCGTCAGGCCTTCTCTGCCCCTCTACCATGGGATTACAACTATAGTATGAAGAATAAAATTAAAATTAGTATTAAATTTTCAATTAAAATTACAAATAAAATTACAATTTGTATTAAATTTACAATTACAATTATAATAAAAATTAAAGTACGAAAAGATTACCTGACTAATTAAAGCTAGATAATTTACCATAGAAAAACAAAGAATATTTTACTTTCACTGAATTACAAATTAAACCTAGAATAACAAAATTGTATAGTGATGAAATTACTGGATATTGAAATATTTTGTGATAGATTAAGGAAACAATTTACAAGAAATCAATTACTGACCAAGTGCCTAGTAAGTTTGCGTTTGAATTCAATTTTATTTCGACAGTCCCTGATGCTAGCAGGTAGCGAATTCCAGAGTCTTGGCAGGGCTGTTGTGAAAGAGGATGAGTATGAGGAGGTGAGATGAGATGGTATTGTTAGTATTGTTTCATGACGAGAGCGTGTGTTCAGATTATGGTGTGAAGAAAGGTAAGTGAAGCGAGACGACAGGTACGAAGGAATAGAAGAGTTCAAGATTTCGAAGAGAAAGAGAAGTGAATGTAAATTTCTTTTGTGCGAGATCGTGCGTATTTGCTTGTTTTCCGCACAGAACCAATACGCGGTAAGTGTGAAATACTACATTCAGTATTCCCAACGTAACACACATAACAATTTCCCTCTTCTTACCGCTTAAGCGCCACATTTATTTTACTGCTTTAGGCTTTTAACATATTATTTTTAGAGACGTTTAACATAGTAATAATTATAAATTGGAAACTTACCACTGCAATTTCACCTACATTGCAATGTTAATTAGTGTTTTTAAATATTTGCAAAAATTAAGTAAAGTCTACTACTCCACGAAACTTATTGCATTCCTGATACAAGTAACATTAAGGAAGCCGTGAAAAAATCAACAAGATTCCAGATGCCGATGTTATTACTGCAATATGTTATATAAATAATATTGTTAAAATATTAAAATAAAAAAATAAATCATTACATAACCTTATCGTTTGTTTTAAGTTCGCATTTATAGACTGGGGGAAAAAAAGAGACAGACGTATATCATGGCCTGCTGGAGTATAGTAAACACAGAAAACATTTTATAGCAACAATGTTGAAGAAAGATATTTTGGTTTTCCGAAGTTGCCGTCATTAAACAGAAACCAACATGAAGATTTCATGCAACTAATTAGAAATTCGTCTTTCAGGTATGTAATAATACAGGGAACGGATTTATATGGACTAAAAATATATGAAATATGTAAATATATATGTAGTTATTTTTACCAAAATATGGAATTAAATATGGATTTTTTACCAAAATATGGAATTAAATATGGACTTAAAATTATAAAAAAATGACTATGTACGTTAAATATTGGTACATTTTAATCAAACTAAACAAAAAATATAATGGACGTACCTTATCTTCCAATGTAGTTTCAACAAAACACAATTTTTATTGTCTGTTACCATAACAATAGGTTACAAACATTTCTTTCAAGTGCTGAAAAGTGAATCTTCTTCTATTGTCTCTGAGGATAGATTTATACTGACTAAAAGAGCGTTCGACGTCACAAGAAGTAACTGGTACATAATTCAATTTCACAATGTCTGCTGGGGATAAGTCCAAGTTAATCTTCACTGTTGATTCACCACTCATCACAGCAACAACCTTTTGTAGTTCTTCATATCCAGGGTTTTTTGAAAGTACAGTGTCCACCTTAGCTCTTACTGCATCTGCAACTTTACCTCTACCACGATTCAGTTGTTCCACAGTACTATTTATAATTTCAAAACTTTCAGATAGTGAAAGGTGCCTATTTTGGAGACTTTTGAGCGTTTTTATGATGCATGAAAATGTATGCTGAATGTGAGCTAAGTCATTCTTCACACTTATGTCACAGGTAACTGTTTTCGCAGTATCAATTGAGACTGCATCTTCAGAGTCCAATGCAAGGAGAACATTGTTAATAGAGTCTATATGTTCGGCATAATATTCAACTGCTTCTAGCCATGTACCCCATCTAGTTAAAATTGGCTTTGGTGGCAATGGAATTTCAGGGTACATTTCTTTCAACACGTTAACTCTACTGGGAGCTTTGAGAAATACTTTTTTCACTGATGAAATCAACAAATCTACTTTAGGGAAATTGTCTCTGACCACTTCTGCCACACGATGAAATGCATGCGCCACACAAGTAAAATGAGTCAATTTAGGATATACAACAGATAATGCTTGTCCAGCTTTGACCATATAAGGGGCAGCATCGCTAATAAAGAATAACACATTATCGTACATAATACCCTTTGGCCACAGGATACCCATAGCTTCGTTGAACAGTTTAACTATAGTTTTGTTATTGCACTTTTCTAGAACATCACAATGTAAAAGAATTCGTTCAGAATATTGTTCACTTAACAAACCGATAACTACATTACCAACAAGTCTACCTTCTTTGTCGGGAGTCTCATCAATGGAAACCCAAATTGAACTATCTTTAATTTCATCTCTTATCTTCTGTATTGTCTCATCGTAGATGGATGGAGCATACGTCTTCCTAAGTGTTGACTCATCCGGGATTGTATGTTGAGTATATTTTTCAAGGAATTCCCTGAAGACCTTATTCTTTAGTTTGTAGAGAGGAATATCAGCAGAGATGAGAGAACGGCACAGGTCGATGTTAAACTCAGATCTTACATTCGATGTTGTTGGTTGTGTTAAAAACAATTGTCTCTGCTTGGAATTTAGTTGTTTGTTGGCCTGATGTTTACTAGTTGTAATGTGTTGTTGCACCAGGAACTTTTGTGTAGATGATACTGCACACTGACACAAATTACAAAATAATATTTTATTGTCAGTTGATAAACCATCTTCTTTAAATTCTGAAATGTAACTTGTTAGTTTTGATTTTAAATTGACTGAATGACGTACTTTTGGCATATTTACCGTCTTTATAGTATGATTTACAAAACTGAACCTATGTGTACTCTGACTGGCATTTAACTGTTGAGCTGCACAACTGAAGTCTGTTAAAAATTTTAAATTAAATTAATACAGTTTTGTAACTTACTTTCCCATTGTTGATAGGACTGCTAATTTTCAAATAACTCTGATGTTAAAGGGATTACTGAACATGTGTTTAAATCTCTATTGTTGAAATGTATTTTTAAAAGTTAATGGAATTTTGTTTTGTTTTATTGTTAAACCTAATATAATATGGACTGTTTTATATGAAATATGGAAAATATATGGAAATTAACGAAAATATGTACTAAACTCTAAAATATGGAAAAATATGGAAAATAAAAGTAGGATTTTTCAACCCTACACATTGTGAAACATAAAGATAATGCAAAATATAAATTATATTAGCTTTATAAGTAAATATGTATTTACATATAAATCCTTTCCCTGGTAATAAACTATCTTCGCACAAATTAATGTACGATACACGAGCGGTATGTTTGTTTTCATGTTCTCGGAAATTAAAAAAGCTCATCTACGTTTCGCTTTTTCAATCTTCTCCTCGACCATGAAAACGTCAACATACCGCTCTTGTAACGTATATTACTATTCTTATCTAGTTTAAGCTAACCTATTGCTTCCAGGGATGGGGTAATATGATCATATTTACTCAACTTTGCTTACAAAACGTACACACAAATTATGAGCACGTTGAAGTTTCGTTTTGTTGTCGCTGGAGAGGTCAGTCAGTAAAATGTCAGCATAGTCAAAATGGGGAAATACAAGCGTCTGCACAAGGGACTTTTTTAAGCATTGCACATTTATCCTTTTTAGCACATGGATAATAGAATATACTTTTCTGCAGGTTTATGTGATTTGCAAGTCTCAGTTGAGATTATTATCCATCGAAGCCTATCCTTCGAAACTAGTCAGCCAGCTAAATTGCAAATGTTAACACAGTAAATATTATCATAAAGTTATTCAGTGATTATGAGTAGAAAAAGTGTGTATCGAATAACGAATAGTAACTTTTTATTCTGCAAAGAAATTTTAAAATGTTACATTTCTTCGAATCAAATTTCTGCGCATTTAAAGGACAAAATTAAAATTCTTTCAACCATGTCTTATCATAATACACTGATCTCTTAAATTGGCTGAGCATATTGGGAAATGAATCAATGGCTTTCCCAAAACACGCTGTGAAATGTTTCACACAAAACAATTTATTTTCTGGAAAATGAAGAAAAAAAGAGCAAAACTGTATAGAACGTTTTTGTTTGAAATTTCTCAAAGAGTGACCCCTTGAAATTAATGATATTACTTATGGCTCACCCTGTATATTACTTTTCTTTTTGCAACTTATTGTAGGTTTGAAGCCCATTTCTTACAGAATCCTTCCATCTTTTCCCAGAATAGCCAGAACTTGTCTTCCCTCCTGCTAATGCATCCATCGCTATTCTTATTATTCTGTTATCTTAGCTTCTAAATATCAAATTGTTGCATTCTTTTCTCCTTTTTATTAATTAACCACCTATTGTAGGAATATTACATTTTTCTCTGATGCTAATACCCACTACTTATTTTGTCGTATCTGGTTTTCTTTAATATTTTTCTGAGAACAGCCACTTGTGTTGTCTGAAATAACTAGTAAGTTTCTACAGTAAATGCTCGTGTTTCAGCTAATTAGGTTAATATTGGAGTTATTACTTCTTTTCTAAGATATTTATTTCCTCATATAATACCATTCAAGCATTTAGCTATTCTTGCTCCTTCATTTACTTGAGTATGTATTTCTGTATGTTATAAAGGATGGATGGTAACCTCTGCACCAAAATTTAAGAGGTGATTCTGCATGCTAAATATAACATAGATCAGACGTCTCCAAAAGCGTGCTCGCGAGTAAGCCCCTGAACGGAACCGAAGCCAGTACGTAATGAGCGCGCTCCGCCTCACCCATCTCCACCTGTACTGCACGCAATGTTTAAGCGCAATCGAAGAGCAGTGGCGGACTGCCATTATCATTGTGTTGGTCGGAGTGTTCCACATTTCCACAATGTCTTCTAATCATGGACGTAGTACATTCAAGGATGAATAGGAAGAGACATTTTTTTTTTTGTTAGTGGGGAGAATGTGAAATGTTTAATTTGTTCGAAAATTCTTAAGGCTGTGTTAAAATTCAACATGCGACGACAATACTCGACTCTTCACAAAGAATATCACATAATTACAGGCATGTTGGACATGTGAAAATAATTTATTTTGGTGCTATCTGTATAATTGTTGGTTATACATAATAATCAGTATATTACAAAACGTTTACACTTTGTTCCGCATGACAAACATATAGTTTTTTGTTTAATTTTAGGTGAAATGCGTAGGCCTACAAATATTTTGATAAATATAAAACAAGAAAATACAAACACAAATCACACACGTGTCCTCAGTCTTAAACAAAAATAGCTTTCTGCTAGCTATGTTCTAGCTTGGAATATTGGAAAATCAATGAAACCCTTTAGAGAAGAATCATTTGTAAAATCGTGCATACAGGACGTTACTAAAATACTGTGTCCAGAACAAAGTCAAAGTTTAAGAAAATTAAAATGTTTCCAATTAGCCTACAGTTCAGAGAAGGAATTTCAATGTTGTAAATGTAATTGAATCTGAGGTCGAAACCACAATTAACCAGTTTGTAGCTTACTCAGTTGCATTGGACGAAATCACAGATAGAAATGACGAAGCTCACCTAGCCATTTTCATCCGAGGACTTAATGAATATTTTACTGTGTCTGAATGTCTTCTAGATGTAATTACGAAACACAACTGGAGAAAATCTTTTCCAGGCACTGAAAGGCACCATAGAACAGAAAAGGTTGAATTTGCAATGGCTTGTGTCTATAGCAACAGACGGGGCTCCAGCTTTATAGTATGTCAAACGTATGATATTTCTTATTATTTTGATGTTATTATTTGTAAACTTAAGCAGACAGTTGTGCGATCCCCCACTGATCGCTCCCATCTGTTGAGGTACGAGTCTCTTCCCCTTCTCTAGCCTTAAAGCACATTGTGTTCGGACGGGCAGCATCGAGAGCACGAATGACAATACGATTTTTGGAGACCTCTGACATAGATTATTAGGAAACTCCTTTTGTTACATGGCACGCACAAAGGTGACAGTACAGTTCATCCCAAACCCGGTGTAACATATCTGTGTTGGGGCAATTGCCACCTCTCTCGTGATGCCTTGTTTCAACTCATCTAAATCATTAGCAAAGGGGGCTTAAACCTCGTCTTACAGAAATCCTCGAAGAAGGTACTCTGTACTCGGTGTCCGGTATGAAAGTTACGACAAGTAAACGAGACCATTAGTATAATTACAGATATTGCAACTTTTTAGCTAACTATAGATGTCGTACCACATTTTTTCCTTTTTTTTACCAAATTTATTCCCTAATTGCAAAATTTCTTTCTACTTCTGTTGCAATTTTCTCCTTCTTGCTTTGTGTCTTTCGAAGAATACAGGAGATTTATTCATATGTTGTTAAAGAGGGAACATAACCTGTATCGGCAATTGCCACATCTCTCGTTATGCCTTGTTTCAACTCATCTAAATCATTAGCAAGGGGGCAAAGCCTCGTCTTACACAAATCCTCGAAGAAGGTACTCTGTATTCAGTATTTCCGGTATGAAAGTTATGAAAAATGAATAAGACCATTAGTATAATTACAGATATTGCAACTTTTTAGCTAACTATAGATGTCGTACCACATTTGTTCCTTTTTTTTACCGAAATTTATTCCCTACTTGCAAAATTTCTTTCTACTTCTGTTGCAATTTTCTCCTTCTTGCTTTGTGTCTTTCGAAGAATACAGGAGATTTATTCATATGTTGTTAAAGAGGGAACATAACCTGTATCGGCAATTGCCACATCTCTCTGATGCCTTGTTTCAACTCATCTAAATCATTAGCAAGTGGACAAAGTCTCGTCTTACACAAATCCTCGAAGAAGGTACTCTGTATTAAGTGTTTCCGGTATGAAAGTTGTGAAAAGTAAATGAGACCAAGTATAATTACAGATATTGCAACTTTTTAGCTAACTATAGATGTCGTACCACATTTGTTCCTTTTTTTTACCGAAATTTATTCCCTACTTACAAAATTTCTTTCGAATTCTGTTGCAATTTTCTCCTTCTTGCTTTGTGTCTTTCGAAGAATACTGGAGGTTTATTCATATGTTGTTAAACAGGGAACATAACCTCTATCGGCAATTGCCACATCTCTCTGATGCCTTGTTTCAACTCATCTAAATCATTAGCAAAGGGGGCTTAAACCTCGTCTTACAGAAATCCTCGAAGAAGGTACTCTGTATTCAGTGTTTCCGGTATGAAAGTTATGAAAAGTAAATGAGACCATTAGTATAAATTACAGATATTGCAACTTTTTAGCTAGCTATAAGTGTCGTACCACATTTGTTCCTTTTTCAGCGAAATTTATTCCCTAATTGCAAAATTTCTTTCTACTACTGTTGCAATTTCCTCCTTCTTGCTTTGTGTCTTTCGAAGAATACAGGAGATTTATTCGTATGTTGTTAAAGAGAGAACATAACCTATATCGGCAATTGCCAAATCTTTCATGATGCCTTGTTTCAACTCATCTAAATCATTAGCAAGGGGGCAAAGCCTCGTCTTACACAAATCCTCGAAGAAGGTACTCTGTATTCAGTGTTTCTCGCATGAAAGTTATGAAAAATGAATGAGACCATTAGTATAATTACAGATATTGCAACTTTTTAGCTAACTATAGATGTCGTACCACATTTGTTCCTTTTTTTTACCGAAATTTATTCCCTACTTGCAAAATTTCTTTCTACTTCTGTTGCAATTTTCTCCTTCTTGCTTTGTGTCTTTCGAAGAATACAGGAGATTTATTCATATGTTGTTAAAGAGGGGATAGAAAGAAAGAGAGAGAGAGAAGTAGCGGAAAAAAGTTAAGTCTGAGCTCGTTATTCATGAGAAATATCCCTGCGCGCATAGTTGCCGATACGATACGTTGTTGAAATGTGTCCAAATGAGGTGGGCAAATGGCCAGCAGTCAGTGTGTTCATGGAACTAATGAAATAGTGCTGACTACCGCAGTATTACAAGTAATAATACAAATACATCCGGTCTCTAGTTTACCTCGCCCCTTCTTTCCAACAAAAGAGTCTTTAGTTTTTCTGCAAAATACATAATTCAAAAGCCTTTCTCAGTTCTGTTTCGTTTTTGTAGGAAGAACAAATGAATTGGTTTGTTATGGATTTATTTTTATGTGTGTTTCAGGGACTTCAATTTATTGCTTTCAAAAGTGTACGGAACAGTTCTGGCAAAGCAAGGAGATTTAATGGAAGAGAACAAGAAACTGAGAACTAGATGACAAAGTCTTCGGAAAGCAGGGCAAGAGTATTTCATCTTATAAACAAAAGTTTATTTAAGTGCAAGAACTGTCTACACTCAGTCTCTAGCTTGTGTGTGTATAGATCAGAGATGGGCATCGTGCCTCACTTGAGAATTTGTGCCTCACTGACCTTCACAGCGCCTATCGCTCTGAGTGACATCTTCACAGTCCCCGTTCCTCCCTCACGTAGCTCCTAGGCGTGGGCAGGTTCTATATCAGTTCATAAGCAATATCAGTGGTGGCATAATGGCATTATCAAAGTAGTGTGTACGCGTTAGAAAACAATTATTTCATGAGAAATGGGAGGAAGAGTTTTTTTTGCTGTTTAGAAGGTGAGAATATACGATGTATGTTATGCTCGAAAATCCTATTAGGCATTAATAAATTTAATATACAACGACATTACTCCTTATGTCATAAAGAACATGCTGAAGTAGAAGGTAAGACAAATTAAATGTTATTTTTCGTACTATTCCGAAGAAAATTTATGATCTTAACATTTGCATAGTATACTAAATACGACATTATACCTTAAACACGCTGCATTAAAAGGTACGAGGAATTAAATGTTGTTTGTACGTATTATTTCCAAAAGAAATTTATAAAAAAAAAATTTATCAAATGTGCGTAGAAAATGAAATATGATTTTCTGAAATTATTTTAGGTCGCGAACGTGCAAATCTATTAAATAATCTTGAGAAATGTCAGAATATTCAAGAAAATAAACGTAGACAACGTGATGGAATATTATTGGCTAGTTACGCAATTTCTCGCCTGTGATTTAAATCAATTCAGCGACGGAGAAACAGTAAAAAGGTTTATGATTAAAGCTGCCGAATTAATTTGCCAAATTGAATAAAAGTTTTCGAGAGTCTCACGTTAACCAAGCGCTTTCCTAATAATTCGCCACTGACCGCCTTAGCGATTACGATAAGGTGACGCAGGTCACAGCAGTTTATATTTCCCATCCTACTCTGCAGTCACCTCTCCTAGTAAACAAACTATTTCAAATCCGGTGCCTCACGTAACCGAAAATTATACCCATGTATGGTATAGATCGTACTTCAGTATCGCCCACGACACAGAGAATTGGCCTACTGCCGTAATATTTACTAGACACAGTCACTCAATTCTACGTTTATGCACATACATTATGTACATAATGATACACGCCTTCTTGTCAGAACTAATATTTTTGAGTTAATTTGCTTTGATTGTAAGCCGAAGCGTACTTACAAATCTATATGAATATATAATACGTGAGTTATGAGAAATGGAAATGGCATTATCTTATTGTATCACATACAGACTCTGTTAAAGCTGCAGTTTGCCATTTGATTTATTCGTTAATATTACTGTGGTAAGATTTAGGCGACATTTCACTGAATTTCAATTTTAGCACGTGGATGTGAACAGGGCCAATAATATTAATTTTTAAAATAGTGGGAATAACTGGGTAAGATCATTTATATGAATAAAATATTTGTATAAATTATTGCGTTATCATACATTTTTAGGAAAAAGAAAGATTAATGCCATACAGCGAATCCTATAGTACTGAAGAAAGACGAATGTTCGTTCTCCTTTCGGATGGGCTAAGTATACTAGATACTATTCACAACCGTGAGGGAGGAGCCCCTCACAATAAACCCACTTACTTAATTATGTTTATCAAAGAAAACCCCACTTCACCAGCCGCCAATAGCTTGTCAGATGATTGCTACGTATATAGGTAAAGGAACGAAGATCACTTGAGGGTCCCAGAGAATAAATAATTATAGGAATAGTCATAGGAATTTAACAATGAAGATAAATTTAAAAAATGGAAGGATAATCTTGTTAGATAAAACGCCAAAGTATATCAGCATTTAAAGTAAGAGGGATAGAGTATTTTATTTTAAAATGTGTGTAATAAGTATACAAGACGATTGCTGCTATCTACCGTTCTGACGGGGAATCTAGAAAACGGAAGGAATACGCAATCAGTGAAGAGGTATTTGGAGAATTTAATTGGTATGCTTGACCTAAACTTTTGTTCTACATACCTAGAAATGGTATCCATTGCAAGGAACTTACAAGTAAACCTTCACCTGAGGTAAAAAACAATGAAAATGAAACTTATATTTTTGGAATCAGCATAATAAAATATGAATAATCCTAAAATTTCGTAACTCGACTGCAGTTATCAAGTACGATACACAGCGCAGAATACGAGATTTCAAGCAGCACGAAAACATACCTTCAACTAGCGATTACTGCATAAGAAGGAAAACGATGATGTGGTCATCATGTTACTTAATGCATCGTATTCCAAAATCTGATTTTTTTTATCCAGAAACATATGTCGCACAACAGTGATAGCTAACAAAAAAATGTTGGAAACACAAATTGTCAGTACACCACCCGCACTTTATACAGGCTGATGTTGCACAAATCGTACATATTCCTTGTACATTTCGAATGCAGTACTCTGTAGTGTTTTGAAAACGTTGTCCACTTCTGGATCCCAATCCAGCTAACACCCAACCATACCCATGCGCCTGCTGGAATCGTGGAGAAAGAAACTGCTGGTAAACAAGCGACTGTAGTTTCAGTATATTGTTGCGTTGTTGTAATGTATCAGATGAATCATCAAAATCTACATTATGAGAAATGTGTCGAATCATATGCTTGTACATTCTAAAAAAGTACCTGTCCAAAGGTTGCAACTCATAAGTCGTATTTGGTGGTATGATTTTCACAACTAGTTTTTCAAGACCATAGTTCCCTTCTTCTAACAGTTGCTTAATTGTATTTTCGTTGCAGTGGACACCATATGAGTCTAACAGGAGAAGATTGCGCGTTGCAGAATTAGGGAGGAATATTTCTCGTAAAAATTCTATCCATATTTCTTTGGTCATTTTTCCCGACGACGTCCATTTTACTACAAGGTTGTCACTCTGGAAAATGCGTTCCGCAACTCTTGCACTTATACCTTTCGGTTCTTGGAGAATCAGTAGTAACTTTGGCATCAGTTTTCCAGCTTTAGAAACCACCGGCATTATAGTGTAGGAATGTGTAGTTGCCCCTTTGGATTGCACGACACCATACACTTTACTGGTTCCTTGACGTTCTAATGTTCTGCCGAAAGGCATTTCCTTATGGAACCCACATTCGTCGGCATTAAACACATGATCATCATCGTACATGTCCATAAGTGGTGCGCACTGACGTCTGAAGGTTTGGATTGATTGTTCAAGAGCTGTCTTGTCGCGTACCTGACGCTTTGTTACATATGATGTTATTTTGCGGCTGACAATCTTATAATGCGTTTTAAAGCGATGCAACCAAGTAGGACTTGCGTTGAAGTATTTCTGATCTATGCCTAATAAATCACGAGCTGTTGTCAGTGCAATTCTTTTTATGTCACTTTCTTTTACAATTTCATTTGACGACCGCCGCAGACAGAATTCCTCAAATGTTCTTCGGTGCACTTCTTTCATTTTATTCATAACATCGTTTTGTTGTTCGACAGCGTGCTTCATTTTGTAGAGTTGACTTTCGTGTGTTAACCACGTGAATTTATGCTTCATACTGCTCCATGACCTATGGTTAAACTTCTTCTTTTTGTTTGTCGGTACACCTGGCAGAATCGAATACTCTATTACCTTACATTTTTCTTCAAATTCAATGACTCGGGATGTTTTGGGAGGGGACGGAGCGTATTGAGAACCGGAACTTTGTGAAGTACTTGATTCCTCTTCTGATGTAGTATTTGCTTTTTCAGTCTCCCATTCTCGTACATGAGGCATGTCATTATCATCATTTCGTGGTTCATTTTCATCATTGTCCAGAGTATGACTTTCTTCAACTGCTTCCGATTCATAACTCTTTAATAAGTCATATATATCATCAACAACTTCAAGTTCCTTCCGCGACATTTCACAGTCTGTCTCCTTATAACCCTCTTCTTTTAGTTTATCCAGAATTTTAATCACTATATTCACTGGGTTCATCTTCAGCTCACTGTACATAACATTACACAATAAACTGCAAAGTACAAACTAGCTGACAGCGCGTCTATAGCAGTACTGTCTTCGCTCATGCGTCTAGCATTGCTACATGATATAGTTGTTTGCAATCTAAGTAGCCCATGTCAACTTGATCTTGATTGGTCGCGATCTCTGGTGTTCACTGCGTTCGAGTTGTAAAATTTACGTATTTTGCATTGGTTTTAATGCTTAATCGAATGGTAATAAAGGCAAGCCTTTGTTTTTTTACCCCACCTGAAGGTTTACTTGTTAGACTGAGAAAAGATGTATTTCAAGATAGTTCGTGAGCTTTCGATTACAAGGATGTAGAATCTCAGTTAGTGTCTCCTATCGGAAATACAAGATAACTGGGAATGTGTTTGTAGGCAATGGCGTACTCGACATAAACGTGTGTTCTACAAGCCTAGAAATTTGATCGATTGCAAACAGGATACATAAAGTATGTTTGCCTGGGAACGTTAACAGAAAGAAGCCACAAATTCATTGAAAGATTTATGGGAACAGATAAAGCGATTGTTGAGGTATTTTTCAACATATTTCCCACCGGAATTCAGACATTTGTCATACATTAACTTTCTATTAAATCGATGGAGCAGTGTATGAAACACTCTCGGGTGAGTGTTCGATCCCCACTTGGGCTGATTACCTGGTTGGGTTTTTTCGAAGATTTTTCCAAACTGTAAGGAGAATGTCAGGTAATCTATGACGATTCCTCGACCTCATATCGTCTAGTGCCATCTTGCTATCACCAATTCCATCAACGTTAAATAACCTAGTAGTTGATATTGCGTTATTAAATAACCAAGTAAAAAATAAAAATGAAATTAAACAGTGAAATTGTGTGGTCTGCTGTAGGCTTTTCTTCCCTCTAGTTACTGCGTACAGTATGTTGGGAATGATCCACTATGAAGTTCAACTATCTGCGTGCTGAAATCCGGAGAGGAAACTCCCAGGATGAGACTAGCGATGTGAGGAAAGTAAAAGAAACGACGAACAACTTGTGAAATTATCTCAAAAGTCTATTAAAGAGTGCAAAGCTGTTCCAGGAGTAAAAGCCTGTTATGTATATCTCCCGACGGGCCCGGGTCGGTCTAATCATTCCCTTATCTCTGAACAAAGTAAAAGTTCATGGAAATGAGTGAGCCTTGATGCAATTACAAGTACCTTAAGACATGTCCCCAACTATTTTATCGTTCAGCAAGACCGGAGAAGTTCTTTCTCTGCTCGTCTTGTCAGTCCACATGAGTGCACTTAATGGTCTGGCCAGACTTTCGCTGTCCACTAAGTTAAGCACTTTGCACCCGATATAACTTTCTTTAGCAGATGTTGAATTCTGAGAGAAAGGGCACTTAAATTTTAGGTTGTTATTAACAACGCATGTTAGGCAAAAATTAATTTGATTTATGAGTTTGTGCAGTCACTAGAAAATAATTTTTATATATATCTTGGATTTTGTTACCAAAATAGCAAATAAAAAGCACATTATACAAACGTCGTTCAAAGAAGAAAATTCATATTACACAATAAAATAAACTAACAGTGTTGAGTAGATTCTAAATTACAAGATAATAAAAATGCTCTCTTACACAACTGGTATGATTTTATTCGTGTGGTATAAGAAAGCCGATAGTAAAAATGTCCTTAAAAGTAATATATATATTACTCGTAAAATATAATTGTATTTATTTACTTATGTAGTTACTTATTTATTTACTTATTTACTTGTTTATTTATTTACTTATTTATTTATTAACTTATTTATTTATTTATTTACTTATTTATTTATTTATTTACTTATTTATTTATTTACTTATTTATTTACTTACTTATTTATTTATTTACTTATTTATTTATTTTCTTATTTGTTTATTTATTAATTATTTATTTATTTATTTATTTATTTACTTATTTACTTATTTATTTATTTAATTATTTATTGATTTATTGATTGATTTATTTATTTATTTATTGATTGATCGATCGATCCATTTATTTCTTTATTTCTTTATTTACTTGTTTATTTATTTACTTATTTATTTATTTACTTATTTATTTATTTATTAACTTATTTATTTATTTACTTATTTATTCATTCATTTATTTATTTATTTACTTATTTATTTATTTACTTATTTATTTATTCACTTATTTATTTACTTACTTATTTATTTACTTATTTATTTATTTACTTATTTATTTACTTATTTATTTATTTACTTATTTGTTTATTATTTATTATTTATTTATTTAGTTATTTATTTGTTTACTTACTTATTTAATTATTTATTCATTTAATTATTTAATTATTTATTTGCTTATTTATTTATTTACTTATTTATTTATTTATTAACTTATTTATTTATTTACTTATTTATTTATTCATTTATTTATTTACTCATTTATTTATTTACTTATTTATTTATTCACTTATTTATTTACTTATTTATTTACTTATTTATTTATTTACTTATTTATTTATTTACTTATTTGTTTACTTATTTATTATTTATTTATTTAGTTATTTATTTGTTTACTTACTTATTTAATTATTTATTAATTAATTTATTTATTTATTTATTTATTTATTTGTTTAACTACCTACCTAGTGAGTACAAATTGCATTTATAAAACAAAAATATTTCTAGCCACTACCGTAAGAGCCAGGCTCGTGTACGATGTGGTCTTAGTCAATAATAAAATACATAAAATTTACAAGGACAGTTTACTAAATACAGTAAGTAAGTGGTAAGCACAATAAGTCTCAGGCTGCAGAGTAAGCCTTCGGGTCTCTCCTCCGTACGATAGATAGAAATATATTGAGAGAGACAGATATAGAGAGAGATATAGAGAGATATAGAGAGAGATATATAGAGATATAGAGAGGGAATATAGAGAGATATAGAGAGATATATATAGAGATATATATATATATATATATATATATATATATATATAGAGATATAGCGAGAGATATATAGAGATATAGAGAGAAATATATAGAGAGATATAGGGATATAGAGGGAGATATAGAGAGATATAGAGATACATAGAGAGAGAATATAGATATATATAGAGATATAGAGAGATAAATTTATATAGAGAGATATATAGAGATATAGAGAGATATATAGAGAGAGCTATAGAGAGATATATAGAGGGAAATATAGAGAGATACAGAGAGATATATAGAGAGATATAGAGAGATATATAGAGAGATATATATAGAGAGATATAGAGAGATATATAGAGATATAGAGAGATATATATAGAGAGATATAGAGATAAATAGGGAGATATAGAGAGATACAGAGAGATACATAGTGAGATATATATATATATAGAGATATATATAGAGATATAGAGAGAAATATATAGAGAAATAGGGGGAGATATAGAGAGATATAGAGAGAGAATATAGAGAGATATAGTGAGAGATATATATAGAAAGATATAGAGAGAGAATATAGAGAGATATAGAGAGAAATATAGAGAGAGATATATAGAGAGAGAGTCGACCTGGTTGGCAAGTAGGTATAGCGCTGGCCTTCTATGCTCAGGGTTGCGGGTTCGATCCCGGGCCAGGTCGATGGCATTTAAGTGTGCTTAAATGCGACAGGTTCATGTTAGTAAATTTACTGGCATGTAAAAGAACTCCTGCGGGACAAAATTCCGGCACAGCATAGGGAGAGATATAGAGAGAGATGTATAGAGAGATATATAGAGAGAGATGTATAGGAAGATATATATAGAGAGATATAGAAAGAGATGTAGAGAGATGGAGATATAGAGAGATAGAGAGACAGGGAGATAGAGAGAGATAGAGATTGTAGGAATAAAAGAATCATTTCTTTGGTCAGGGTTGTTCCTGCCCACCGAGTAATAGCCGAGTACAGATTCTACAGCTTCTACAGATTCTCTCCTCCTCAATTTTCAACACGAACAATCTTCTGGCCGCCCTTCCGTGCCACTGCATCAGAAGCAGTAGGCAGGGACACGTTTCCACGCACACATGTGAGAAGAGGAGGGAAAAGTCGTAACTTGGAAAGTGAATAACTTGTGCTGGACTTGAATCGATACATCGACTTCGGATTCGTTCCTTCTCATTTGAGTTGAGTGAAATGCTCCCAGAGTGACGCGTGTTCAGTTCCTCTCTTGCAGACACCTGAATGCGGAACATATTTAAGCTCCAGCACACACTGCGTCTCTAAATTAATCAGAAGCTCTTACGTGAGATGGAGATCCGATCAATGATCACTCTTACGTTTCCTTTCCGTGTGTACCAACCGCAGTATTAAATTTTCTCTCCACTTAGTTTAAGTTTTGCACGGAGTTTCATCATGTTATGTCTACGCGGTGTTTACGTTTGCAGCTACCTGAAAACAGAATTCATCCACCCTTGCTGTGGAATACTTTTTGCTGGCATTTCATAGAAGGAGAAGACCTGTACTGTATGTAATTGGATCTAATGATTGCTGCGGAGACTTGTTCTCCTTGAAGTACGCTACCGTAAATCAATTTGAAGTAATGAAACTCGGCAACATTTCGCAAATATATCTGCAGTGAATTAGACTGCATACAGTGATACCGTACAGTATGTAAATTTCCTTAATGAAAGACTTACCTATATAGCAGGACTGTGTTGGCAGCTCCAACTCAAAATATTCCTCAGTTGAATCAGTTAGGTGAAGAATACGAAGGTATAACGGCTGCAATTAAAGAAAACAATGAATATTAATTGATAATAATAATAATAATAATAATAATAATTTATTTATTTAATCTGGTAGAGCTAAGGCCAGCATGCCTTCTCTTCCGCCCAGCCAGACTCTAATTCTAATTAAATACATTTGCTTACATAGTTATTACATTAATATCTAGACCATAAAACAACATGAAAGTAAATAATGAAAATTGGATAACTAATGTTAGTGTGGCAATAATAAACACTGGTAAGAAATAGTTATAATAATAATAATAATAATAATAATAATAATAATAATAATAGGTTAATAATAATAATAATAATAATAATAATAATAATAATAATAGTAATAATAGTAGGAATTCTCTCCCTGACCACGTCAGAGACTGTCGGACAATATCAAAATTCAAATTTAAATGAAAAAATCACATTCTAGTTCGTGGAATTGTTTGTTGAACACATGTCAGGTTGCGCAACTTCACCTTAACCCATGACATATAGTAAATATTGTAACTATGCTGTTGTAAAATTGAAAATTAATATGTAATGTATTTATTATTATTATTATTATTATTATTATTATTATTATTATTATTATTATTATTATTATTATTCAATGTCATCATTGCTATCTCTGTTTTCTTTCTTTTCGTTGTATTAGCTCTATGAGAGCTCTATAATGTATTTTTGACTCTGTTGACCCTCTATAGGGCTTTAACTTAATTTGTATCATTTTCATCAGTGTTTGTATTTCTTTTTTGTATCTATATGTGCTATCTGGTAGGATGGAAGAGAAGGCCTTATGGCCTCAATCCTGTCAGATTAAATAAATTATTATTATTAAATTATTATTATTATAATTTAGATATTTATCTGTGATATATATATATATATATATATATAACCATTAAACATTGAGAAACCAGAAACAGCTATTACTGTTGACAATAATTGTTAGAAAAATATCTCGTTAGCCTATTCTTAAATTGGTTTGATGTCTGACAGTCCCTGACATTACTCGGTAGGGAATTCCAAAGTCAAGGAACAGCCACAGTGAAAGAAGATGAATATGAGGATGTTCGGTGGGAGGGAATGGATAATATTGAGGAGTGTTGTGATCGTGTGTCTAGGTTATGATGGGTGGATAAATTTTGAAAACGAGACGCAAGATAGACAGGAGTGGAGAAATGCAATATGTGAAAGAGGAGGGAAAGACAGTGGATTTTCCTACGATCTTCTAGACGGAGCCAGGACAACATTTCGAGGAATGGTGTTACGTGATCAGCCCGGCGAATATTGCAGACGAAACGGACGTACATACTATGATAGGCATATTGGTGAGGTGAGACTCATTTCTATTGTCATTTTTTCTATAAAATACTCGTGTTGTGATTTATCGATAACTAACAGTCTGATTTGTCTGTCAAATACGAATCTCATCAATCGGATAGAGAGGAACACGAGCAGAGGGGGGTAGGGAGAAAAATGTAGAATTCATAAATAACATATTTTATAGGAAATAGAATATAGTATGGGTTTTTATAACAAATGCATATCAGAAAATGCCAATACACAGGTTGGATAAAAAGTTATGGCAATACTGCTGTCACGTCACAATGGTGCGTTCGAGAGCTACCAGCTGTGTGGACATGAACAAGGACTGTTAGATGAGTTAGTGCAGCTAGCGGCGACAGTACTCTGTCAATCTACTGCTGTGTGTAGAACGTTGACTTTCATAGGGATAGTGCGAGCGCCCTAAGACCACGTTTACAAAACTAGAGCAACGTTCCTGGATCAAAATTGAAGTGACACGAGATCGTAGTGCACAAGAATGTTTTCAGCGACTGCGTGAAGCATGTGCCGATGCAGCGTTGCCATATCGCACAGTGGCACGATGGGTTAAAGCGTTCCGGGAAGGCAGGGATGCCGTTCAGGACAACCTCCGTACAGGACGACCCCGCGTGGAGGAAAACACAGTTCAACTCCTTGCTTCACTGTTGGATGCTGATCGCCGATGGACTGCGCGTGAGTTAGCAGCGGAAGTCGGAGTATGCTCCACATTCTGCAAGACATTCTGGGTTACCGCAAAATTACAGGGCATTGGATACCCCATGAAATTTCCGAGGTTTAACAATGGCACCGCTATGCAGTCGCACAGGCCTTGTTGGGCCGGTACCAAAGGAAAGATGACGACTTTCTTGGACGAATCGTCGCTATGGACGAAACCTGGGCTCGCTCATACGAACCAACCAAACTTGAAACGTCAATCAAATGAATGAAAGCATCCAGGTTCTTCTCGTCCGAAGAAAGTGCGCCCTACACAAACTGCTGTGAAGTTGATGTTCATTGTGGCGTATGACATTGATGGGGTAATACTGCACCACCCTGTACCTCCAAGGCAGACGGCAAACGCGGACTACTACTGCAGGTTCCTGCAGCACCACCTTCGTCCAGCCCTCAGGAGAAAACGACGATACTTGGTGGTACAGAACCCCATCATTCTTCATGAAAATGCAGGACTCACACCGCTGCTGCTGTCGAGGACCTCTTGCGCCGCTGGCAAAGGGAGATTCTGGAACATCCACCGTACTCAGCCGATATGAGTCCATGCGATTACGATCTTTTCACCAAAGTGAAAGAACCACTGCGAGGGACCCGGTACAATACCAGAGATGAACTTATCCGTGCTATAGGGCGGCCAATACGGAACATCAACAAAGATGGACGCGCTGATGGTGTACGACGCCTTTGAAACATTTGGCAAAAGGTAATAAATAAGGGGGGCGACTATATAGAAGGTACGTAAATGTTGTACCCCTGTGAATAAAGCCATGTCAGAAATATCGAACTGTTGCCATTACTTTTTATCCAGCCCTAGTATTATAGCCTTAGGCTTTTTTTTAAATCTTTTATACCGATTTTATAATGAATTTAACACAAAAATTGTTTCTTGTACAAATGTTAACTTAACAATTGAATCGGTCATTTGTAAAACCACATGAGTCACAGAAAATAAGTTTCGAGAAAAATGGGGGGGAAAAAAACTATCTATAGTTCATGGATTTTATGTTAGCTCTGTGAAATTTTTACAGGATGACCATACTTAAGTATGTCTGATTACAAAACTATTGTATCTTAATTATTTCATTTCATATCATCTTAAAATATCTTTTTAAGTTCTGGGACTCATGTTGTTTTAACAAGTACCAATAATAACAGCTAAAGTATCCTGTTACAATATGTAGTGTATTGCTTATTGCAGTGTGAAATACATTATTATACAGATTTCAATAAATTTATATTGTTATTTTTACTTCAGATTCCAAATAGTTCAAATAAATCACAAATTAAATACAAAATATCAAAGTTGATTTAAAAATCCTGACTATCGGTAATTCATTTTCAAAACAGTATGTCACATGATTCATGGAAAAATATGAGTACACATATATTTAGTTAACAATAAGTAAATAACATAAATTGCATAGATTATTATTCCTCCAGAAAGGACGGTGTTTCTTGCTTTGGGATCTCTCTTCCAGGACGATTCCTCTTTATGTTATACATTTCTACAACCACTTGAAGGTACAAATCTTGTTCATTTTTGCTTTCAAATGACGCAGTTTTGTTAAAAATATCTATTCTATCTGGTACAGGTATTTTCATAGAACAATGTTGCTTGCACATTAAAGGTAAAAAAAAAACTACAATATTAATGTCTATGCCATGTTTCTGACCATAACCCTATTTAATTTCACACAAATGCTTCTCGTTTATTGGACTAACAACGATTTCATTGTGGCAATGTAACATACATTCCCATCAAAACTTCATTCCGATAACATAAAATAAACAATCATATTGTACTTATATGCATGGACCTCCTTGCTTCCTTGCAGCTATATTTTTCCCTCTGTGATTAGTAACTTATGTGGGAGACTCTTCTCTTTGCAATGTTTTATCCTCTTTTTTATACACAACTGGGAAATAACACTGTAGTAGGAGAGTTCGATGCGGTGCTGTGGATTGAATTCGGCATAGCTCAGTGGTCAGAGCGCTTGGTACGTAAAACCAAGGACCCGGGTTCGATCCCCGGCGCCGGAGCGAATTTTTCTACTCAAATTATTAATCATATTTAAGAAGTTCAAGTCTGCTTCAAAGGGAGATTTACCTGAATTCTAGATTTGTATAATTCATACTTAGTTTATGTCCATGAGTTGATCTAATGTATATTATGTTATTTATTACAGAAATTATAAGTAATTTATTTATATTTGGTATTAAATAATTTTTATGAATGAAAGTTACAGTATACTATTAGAGTCAGAAAGTACCGAAACTTCGGGTGGCAACGCCATGCTCTATAGGCAACTTCTCTGCCTTGCCCATGTCGTATGTGGCCTACTCTCCAGACGTATAGACTCAGTGTGCCGACAGATAAAAGGGGAAAGTAAGTCTTGAAGTTTAGTGTTTTTCGATATCCAGGGTCTCGTAAATTTCGAATCTATTCCTGAGAATCGAACTATCAGTAAGGAGACGTATGTCGCAATTCTTCATTTTCATGACCCAGTTAAACAAAAAAGATCCTATTTGAGGCAAGGACAATCATGATAATACCACAGTCTAGTATATACTGTCACGAAGCTCAATACGTAGTAAATATGCATCCATAGATAGTTGCTAACCACTAAGATCGCTACTATCGCCTCATTACAGACAATGCGAAATAGTACTGGCACAGTCTATTGTTTCTAGCACCCTCACAACTCAAGCTTCGTGACTGTGATAATACGTCAGCACATCGGTCGCTCTTGGAAAGCGAATTCCTCGCACAACACAAAATATCTGTCTATCCACAGCTACCATGTCCTCCAGTTCTTACTTCAGCAGATTTCTTCTATTTCCAAAGGTCAAATCTCTACTCAAGGAATGGCGTTTTGCTTCAGCCGAGGAGGTGAAAATTCATGCTTCGCGCGCTCTGCGGGAAGTGCCCAAAGATGGACTGCAGGAATGTTTCTAGAAGTGGTGTGGAGCTGGCAGAAATGTCTCACTGCCCAGGGGGCGTACTTTGAAGGCGGTGTTGTGTAAATGGTTACATGTCATCTGCAACACAGGTATCTACACATGTCAGCCACCGGCGTGGCTCATTCGGTTAAGGCGCTTGCCTGCCGGTCTGAAGCTGCGTTTGGGCGCGGATTCGATCCCCGCTTGGGCTGATTACCTGGTTGGGTTTTTTCAGAGGTTTTCCCCAACCTTAATGTGAATGCAAGGTAATCTATGACGTATCCTCGGCCCCATCTCGCCAAATATCATCTCGCTATCACGAATCTCATCGACGCTAAATAACCTAGTAGTTGATACAGCGTTGTTAAGTATCCAACTAAAAAATAAAATCTACTTTTTGACTCTACTAATATATGTTTTCCCGTGGATGATGATAAAACCAATGAATAGCTACGAGTTTAAGGGCCGTATTCATAGACATTCTTAGCGCGGGCTTCCGGTGGATGATCAGCGAAACAAACGTGTTTCATATTCATAAACCAATGTTAGCGATATGAATAATTCGTCCCTCCTCTGGCAAAGTCGGGGCTAGTTTAGCACGCTCGTAGCGGGGCTAGCGAAATGTCTATGAATAGCACCCTTAAGGTTTAGACAATCCTTACGTTTTACGTGCACAGTAACTGGTATAGAAGCGGAGGTCGGGAGTCTGTTTCGCTTGAGTGGATGTACTAATGCTCGAGTCTGCCCAAAGTACGAATAGACTATACACTGGTAGCAAGGGGAAAGCTGGGAGATGGAGAGATTTGAATCAATATGTCGTACTTTTCAAGCAAAGGTCTTCTCATTTGTTATAAAAGGATGTCTGTAATCAGGAGTTTAGAAAATAGACATAATAACTGGAGAAATAATTTTTCAATACCGCTCTCTTTTAGACTATATGGCGTATCGTTTCCATGGGGTGAACGTGTTTAATTTTCCATCCAATGGAACCCGTATTTAAGAGTCTTTCCGTTAAAAATCCATCTCCCTGCGCCAGTAATGAACTCTCATTCTTTAGGACCAAAGGCCTTGCAGTAACTGCTAGAGCAAATTCATAAATGTATAGGGGAGTAGTGGGTAGAACGAGACACAAAATATTAAGATATATGTATACAAGTGATAATTCAAGTATTTTTAAAATCAAGTGCAACAGAAATAGACATTAAAACAGGGAGTATAATAATACATAAACAAAAATGTTAATAGATAAAGGATATAATATACAATACGTGTGTGTCAAAAAAATGCAAATGTTTCACTGTTCCCATTCAGGAGTGTACAGTGAGACACCACAATGTCTATTAACGGATATTGAAATAATGTACATTTATTTCAAAAGGAAGGAAAGCCTGCTGTGCCTTTATCTTGACATGTTCTGTAGGCTTATTTAGAATCATTTTGATGTCTGACTTCGAAACCATTGAAACATCTGGAACATTTGGAAAAGTGGATTTTTCATGACATTTCAAACTTTTGCGAAAAAATAAAATGAATTTTTGGTGACAACAAAGCTTATAATTATAAGAATGTAATGTAATTCTTTATTATTTTTTAACATTTTCTTAAATTTTGTGAATAATGTTTTATTTATGAAACCATTAAAATATGATGTATCCATTATTTTAAGCTATAGTTCCTAAATTGGTTACTAGTACATTCATTTTTAATGTCAGTTACTGGTAAATGTAATATAATTACAGTTTGGTTTTGCAAATCATTGGTACATGGGAACAGTGAGACGTCTCAGTGTACCCTTCAATGGCATGTCTCACTGCTCCCTTTACGCATAGTTCATTTAAAAATGACGCCATCACTTCAAAATTAAAACAAGAAAGACGAAACTTTGCCAAACACAATCTCAAATACCATAGTATTAGGTAACAAAATATTCATATTTATATCTCATTTGTATATCCAATATAACCTTCATTAAACACAAGCCAGAACTTTTCTTCTAGAGTGAAAAATTACGAATTATTTTTTCAACAATCACCTTTATAACTAGAATCAAATCGAGTATGAAAATACTTTTACTTTACTCATGAAACATACAACTCCACTGTTACCAACATCTCAACATCAAAATTTAGGCCTACTACCTACTAAACTTACTATTTACTTTCTATATTAAGTATTAAATTACATAATTCTGATTGTTGTCTTATACAGTGTAAATGTCCGATTATTAAAGAGTCCTCTGAAGTTAAGTATTTAGGCATAATTTTCGATAATCATTTAAAATGGAACCAACACATTAATTACCTTTGTAATACATTACGTAACATAGTATACTATTTTGTTTCATTGAGGAATTACTTGTCAATAAGTTTATTACGTACAATATATTTAACTTTATTTCAATCGGTAATTATTTATGGAATTATAGGATGGGGTAGCTCATTTAAATCCAATTTTAATCCACTTTATTTATTACAGAAGGAAATAATTAAAATATGTCTTCATAAACCTATTGATTTTCCATCTCAAAATTTGTTTTTAGACTTTAATGTACTTAACGTAAGACAAATTTATTATATTGTATTAATAAAATTCATACATAAAAATCGAAATAATTTTGAATTGTATTCTCATAATTATGAAATAAAAGGTATGAATTTTTTAAGATTGTTTGAACCAAAATGCAACACTGTTACATTATTTAATCATAGTAGTAATTTAGGCCCAAGAATACATAACAAATTTATACTTAAATATCCTAATCTTGTCAATTCGAATAGTTCTAGTATTAAATTTAAAAAGTTATGTATGGATTTTACAAAAATTGACAAATTGTAAATTTAAATGTATATACTATAATTGCAAATTGTATTGTATTATTATTAATTATAATTGTATTGTATAATTATTAATTTAAATTCAGGAATCCGCCCCTGAGCACGAGTTCTACTCTTTCAGGGGCGAGCTAAAGTTTCTTTGTATATTTTATATTTTATGCTCGACCATGCCGAAATGTAGTAATTATACACCTGGTAGCAGACCTTTAATGCATGTCATTAAACTACACCTACTCATTAGAGGTCAGGTCTTTCAGCCAATGACGACTCAGGTTACAACTGTTCATCCACTGACAGGTCAGCTTTCTACCGTTATAAAATCGCAAGTATCGATTTTTCTCGGATATGCAATCGAAAGAGAATTAGCGAAAAGTCATGGAGGCTGGAAATCCAATACTGTCACAGAAGGTTATGTTCTGTTACTACAATAATTAGCGTTAATTGTAAATAATATTCAAATAAATTCAATTTGTCATCTCGTTTTTCAATGTCGAATTCAATAATCAAGGTTATAATATTATAATATTATCAAGTTTAACGGGACTACGTCAAGGTCAATGACATTATTGTTCCTCGGAAAAAATCAATACTTTCGCGTCTGCGCACATCTCACAATTCACGACCTAGAACAAGGCCACTTCCGATTTGTCAGTTACAAATAAAATGTATACATCTGAATACTGGTAATTTCAAGTTAGAAATATGGTCGAGCATAAAAAGTCGTATGAAACTGGCCTATAATGGTAATTAAGAAGCTCGTATTAAAATTATGAAACTCGCTTGCGCTCGTTTCATAAATATATATACTCGATTCTTAATTACTATCATTATAGGCTCGTTGCATAATGTACTATTATATTACAATTATTAGCAAAATAATAAATAAATAAATAATCTCTCACTGTTCTCCCTTTCTTACTGTACCCATTTCTCCCCTACACAACGAAACTATCTGACGTGCAAATAAATATAGTAGAGCCAAATTGATATTCAGTGAATCGGTATTGCGATGCGAGTAAAGGGATTGCTCGCAATCCTCGGAGTGAAATTATTCGTGTCTGGTATAATAACTCTATCCACTCCGAGAACAACCTTTGAACAGAAGGCTCCCAACACAAGGCGGTGTGCCGGAGCCTTATAATACGGCATCATCAGACGGTTTCATGGTCTATTAAAGTTTCCACCTTTCCACCAAAGTCGAAATGAAAGCCTTTATATACCTGTTTCTCTTCGCCCCATCCTACGCATCCTCCTGTGCCCCCTCTCCTCCGCTGTTCCGTTTCCTTAATTGCTTTCTGCGAGATGAGGGACATGAATAAGTAATTACAGCAGTGCAAAGCGGGCCAGGTTCTGCAGTCCCCGAGGAAATGTTTTAATAAGCTCAAAACCGAGATGTTGAGGTCGGTGACGAGATATACTGCTCGAATCTCAGACAAAGGGCTGAGCGCGAGGAAGGGTCAAGTCCTTCGTCTCCGTCCTGTCAGTCTGGGAAAGAATGATACTTGGTGATTAATGAGCGAGCGCCAGAACACGTTTCAAATTAAGGAATTCTTTTAATCAAAGGAGCATCGGGCCCCTGAGCTGGATTGTATTTCTTTTCTGCCACAGAGAGTGTTTTAATATGTAATCGCTTCTCATCAACATGCTTAGAAATTCGAATAAGACGTCAGATGAAAAAATATTAAATTTAATCGAGAATTGGCAGTTTTATTATTTAAGTTAGCTTTAAGTAGAAAGTTATACAACACAGAACTGCACGCATTGTATTCTTCACCTAACATAATTAGGAACTTAAAATCCAGATGTTTGAGATGGGCAGGGCATGTAGCACGTATGGGCGAATCCAGAAATGCATATAGAGTGTTAGTTGGGAGACCGGAGGGAAAAAGATCTTTAGGGAGGCCGAGACGTAGATGGGAGGATAATATTAAAATGGATTTGAGGGAGGTGGGGTGTGATGATAGAGACTGGATTAATCTTGCACAGGATAGGGACAGATGGCGGGCTTATGTGAGGGCGGCAATGAACCTTCGGGTTCCTTAAAAGCCATTTGTAAGTAAGTAAGTAAGTTATATTACCGGTTGTTCTTTCTGGTAGTGAAACTTGGACTCTCACTGTGAGAGAGGAACAGAGATTAAGGGTATTTGAGAATAAGGTTCTTAGGAAAATATTTGGGGCTAAGAGGGATGAAGTTACAGGAGAATGGAGAAAGTTACATAACGCAGAGCTGCACGCATTGTATTCTTCACCTAACATAATTAGGAACTTAAAATCCAGACGTTTGAGATGGGCAGGGCATGTAGCACGTATGGGCGAATCCAGAAATGCATATAGAGTGTTAGTTGGGAGACCGGAGGGAAAAAGATCTTTAGGGAGGCCGAGACGTAGATGGGAGGATAATATTAAAATGGATTTGAGGGAGGTGGGGTGTGATGATAGAGACTGGATTAATCTTGCACAGGATAGGGACAGATGGCGGGCTTATGAGAGGGCGGCAATGAACCTTCGGGTTCCTTAAAAGCCATTTGTAAGTAAGTAAGTAAGTTATATTACCGGTTGTTCTTTATGGTAGTGAAACTTGGACTCTCACTGTGAGAGAGGAACAGAGATTAAGGATGTTTGAGAATAAGGTTCTTAGGAAAATATTTGGGGCTAAGAGGGATGACGTTACAGGAGAATGGAGAAAGTTACATAACGCAGAGCTGCACGCATTGTATTCTTCACCTGACATAATTAGGAACATTAAATTCAGACGCTTGAGATGGGCAGGGCATGTAGCACGTATGGGTGAATCCAGAAATGCTTATAGAGTGTTAGTTGGGAGGCCGGCGGGAAAAAGACCTTTAGGGAGGCCGAGACGTAGATGGGAAGATAATATTAAAATGGATTTGAGGAAGGTGGGATATGAAGATAGAGAATGGATTAATCTTGCTCAGGATAGGGACCAGTGGCGGGCTTATGTGAGGGCGGCAATGAACCTCCGGGTTCCTTAAAAGCCAGTAAGTAAGTAAGTTAAGTAGTATTTATTTAATTTAATTAATAGCTAGCTAGTGAGTACAAATTACATTTATAAAACAAAAATGTTTCTAGCCACTACCGTAAGAGCCAGGCTCGTGTACGGTATGGTCTTAGCCAATAATATAGCATAAAATTTACAAGGACAGTTTACTAAATATACTAAATAACTTAATTCAAACCAATACATAACACACAAGAGCAAAAAAAAAAAACAGAATAAAGAGAAAAAGAGAGAAAAAAACCCATCTACAGTGAAACCTGCCTTTGCGGTCACTTCATTTTAACGGCCACTTGGCCAAAAGGCCAATTTTCTCTGGAACCAATTGGATTTTCCATAAGATCAATACAAATTCTCTCTTCATTTAGCGGCCACCTCACGCACCGGCCAGCAGCCGGGGTCTATTCGGATTGGAACCTGACTATAATAGTCACTGTGCAACAAAAAATCTTTTCACGAATACTGTCTGACCTATTTTTTCGATGGTTAGAGGACAGGAAGCAATATCACGGGAACAATAGCTAAGTGCATTTTGAATCTTGCGTACACTACTTTTAACATTTGAATATAATTAATTGATTAACTAGTGGACTTACTCGTGTTAATTCTGTAAGATTTGTGCTGCTTACAGCTGTTGCAGTGCTTCACGCACCATCCTCAGAGTCTACTAGATCACGGCGTCATCTCGAACTTCTCTGCCTGTTATGTGGGTGTGTTTGATTATTGAAAGGTGTTGAAGAGTAGAGTCAAATAGTGTGTGTGTACTGAAATTGAGCTGTGTGTTGGGAATTTGATCGAGGTGTGTGTTTTAGTGTGTTTGTATAGGCCATGTTCCTGTTCTCGACAATACAGCTTAAATTTATCAGATAGGTCTCATGCTATAAGTGTTGAATTGTACAGTATTAATATATTATATAAATATTGCTAAATAACATCATCACAACCACCACTATCGCCATCACTATTACTATGATCATCTTTGCTATCACCATCAGTATCATCCATAAAATAACAATAACTTTTAAAGTATGAACCATTTATAGCAGCCTTTCTCCTGCGATGACTAGAATGTGTATGCGAGATGACTTAAGGAAAAGTGAAGTTGTTTCGTATCAGAGTATATGGCACGTGCCGCGCCGTCCGTCTTTTGTGTACCTGGCGAGTACAGCACCGTACAAAACGAAGGAACCCCGGTCCGTTCATAGTAACATTGCAACGCAATGTATGCAGTTGTGTTATCCTGCTCAAGTATTTAGTATAGGTCTCTCAAGCAGTGAATACCGACGGAAGGAATGCGAATCAAACAATGCGATAAGGAAGAGCGGGCGACAGGAAAGGTCACGAGATAACTTGAATGATATTCAAGAGTACAGTCGAAAGAGAAATGGCATCGATAGAATCAGTCTTGCGTTGTGATGGTTACATTACGACTATAGTTTGTTCCATTGGATGTGAATACGTGTCATGTTTCACACGGTATTATTATTTCATTCATAAACATATGTTGCGCGTTTAATTAGCTTCGAATTTTTCTCTTGCTACGTTTTTTATTTCCACAGCGATGTCCTCATTTGTTCATCTTCTTGGAAGAGACAGTACTTCCATCGGCCCTCACCTCTCGCTCCCTCGGCGTGCCTACATACACACGTCAAAAGACAGCAACGCCACCATTGCTTTTCGGTAATCAGCTATACGCGTTGAATATGTTGTGCTGATCAATTCATAATGGCACAACGTTAAATTCGCTCAGAGATACGAAATGCAACTAAGAAGTATGAGAGTGACATTTTATGTATTAACGAAGACAATATCGTGTGTAATTTATGTAAAATTGAAATAAAAACCAGAACAAATCAGGCTATAGAGAAACATTGCAACAGTACATCGCACAGGAAATGCGTTGAAATGAAATCTGAGAACCATCTACATCATCATCATCATCATCACATCATCATCGTCATCATCACCATCTATTTGTGCGGGTCTAAACGACACGTGCAACATGATGCTCAGTACAAATATTCCTCTAAAGAAATTGAGTAATCCACATTTTAGTGATTTTCTTCCGACTGTACGGAGATACAGTAGTCTGTTTACGTTTAAAACCTGTTGAGCCAATGGTCTGAATGAAAAAAAATGTAACATATAGTAAATGTGCACCTACATTCAACCATAAGTCATTCCGCATCACTGTCTGGTCATGACTATGAACCTAATTAATGGATACTTTCGAGAAGAGGAATCTTCCCTCATCCACATTGCATAACAAACAAATGAGGCGCTGACATGGGAAAGGTAGTAACTGCCAAAAACAAAATTTTTCAGGGGAAGCAAAAAGCAAATTTATGAACACTTTCTCACTTACATTATTACAGAAACTGCTTTAAATGAAAGTCGACCTGGTTGGCGAGTTCGTATAGCGCTGGCCTTCTATGCCCAAGGTTGCGGGTTCGATCCCGGGCCAGGTCGATGGCATTTAAGTGTGCTTAAATGCGACAGGCTCATGTCAGTAGATTTACTGACATGTAAAAGAACTCCTGCGGGACAAAATTCCGGCACATCCGGCGACGCTGATATAACCCCTGCAGTTGCGAGCGTCGTTAAATAAAAAACATAACATAAGCTTTAAATGAAAGGCATACATTCATGTTTGTGTTACATATGAAATTTGAAAAGTCTGGGACAGATTTAGCTGTGAAATCCTATTTTATGAAAACACAACATTGAAATCACTCCTTAGCCAAACTGACAATTAACGTTATTTATACATTATGCACAAATTTTTCGGTAAAATGCATGATACTTTTCATCGAGGAAGTCTAACATAGATAACTAGTCTCTCTTTTCGGCATGAGGGACGACTGGTCTTTTTTCAAGGCGTTGCAAGCACTGCAAGTTAGTGATTGACGTTAATGACTGTCCTTTCTTAAACATCTGTGCTTTGTCCACATTTAAAGGTCATTAAATAGCTGTCTTGTTTTTATTAGAGGAAAATCAGCTCTTGAGAGTCTAATCCAGTTGAGGGTGCTGATTTTGATAGGAGTTGTATTCAAAAACTTGTCACATTCTGCAGAAAAGTCGAAGAAATCCTCATCCTTCATCATTATTACATTATTAGGCCTTAACTCCTCTGGAACCATGGTCTTGAATCTTTTTTATTCTTTTCTCTATGATGCCAAATTCTCTATCACATGGCATGTAGGAATGTTCTGAAACCAGGAATTTCAAGTCCACTGAATCAAAATGTTTCTTGGCAATAATGTAAATCATCCGATTCTTATTCTGCCCTGCACAGTTGTCAGCCCATATTTGTCTAGACACACTCTGATGTTGTAAAAGGAGTTACTACCTTCTCCGCGCCAACAGCTGTGCACATACAACTTACAACATCTAGTGACTACGTTTCCAACTTCGTTTCATTACATACGGACATACTACCTTCTCTGTGCCATTGGCGTGGCCATTTACTACCTTCTCAATGAAAAACCTAAAAATTCGAATTTTTGGCAGTTACGACCTTTCCCATGTCAATGCCTCAAATGACAGGAGGCACATCTGTTCTATGAAATACAGAACAATCCTAACGTGCCCGCAAGGCCTATAGCAGTTGAGCTAGATGGACCTATACATACTAAAGCGGGCTGCAAGAAGATATTAAGTTTTGTAGAAGTACAAACTTTTCATTAAACATGCTGTAAACTATTTGATAGGGAAAAACCAATAAATATTGAGCAGAAACAAGATGTTCCCCCAAGCAATATGGAATCCACGAATACACGAAATGTTC
Organism: Periplaneta americana; assembly: GCF_040183065.1. Taxonomy (NCBI): domain Eukaryota; kingdom Metazoa; phylum Arthropoda; class Insecta; order Blattodea; family Blattidae; genus Periplaneta; species Periplaneta americana. Next base: position 220,627,562 of record NC_091117.1, read on the forward strand.
AATGTGTCTTAATAATATCTACTTTTATACATTTTCAACGGGAGCGGCATTCCGATATGAAAGTTTCTGCTTCTTAGCTGAGATTATAGGATATCCTTCGTACTTCGCCTTCGTGAAATCCATGGAAATATCAGCTTGCGCAAGTCCTCTGCTAATCGGATTTTAAGAAAGGAAGTTGATATAAAACACGCTTGAAACACCAGCCGACATAAGCGCCTGGATTCCTGAGTAGACCGCGCCCAGCGGCGGCATGAACGCAGATAATGAAAGATTGATGGCTCAGAAAGGTGCTGCCACATGCTGCAGTAGAGTTAAGTTTGTGCCTCAATTAATAATGCATACATAACACGAGTTATATATTACTTAAATGTATTTTCGTAATATAACACGGTACATTCCACAACATGTAACTGCATTTATCAATGGACGGCCTCCCAATATATGGATAAATATTTATCAAGAGTAATCTCACTAGACGTTTTGATTTATCTAGAGAAAATAAAAACTCGAGTGGGATTTAATTGACTATTACAGGATTGGAAGAAAGTATATAAAGATTAGAAGTAACAAACTACTCCAATACAATAAAATATTAATTGACTTACGAAAATACAACTGTCTTCAAATGTATTATTGTACAAGCTCAACATTACAAATATTACGCTAGATGCATGCTAGATGGCAGTAGTGAGCAATGCCTTCTCGTCCCAACGAGTTAGATAACTCGTTGTCCCGTCGAGAAGTTCTCGATCTATTATACTCGATGGCAACGTTACTAGTCAAGAAAGCTTTGTTGATTCAGTTTAATTTTTATTAAGACAGTTTCATTCCACTTCAATTACCCGAATCCCAGTAATCAACGTCACTTGACAGATGATCTTCAATAAATCATAATATTAAACAATCTCTGATTCGTGACTATCCATAATATCATATAGCAGAAGCTATAACATTACTTAACTAATATACACAAGTGTTAGAAAAGTTTTAATTAACGACGATGACATAAAAAATAAACATAAATAATTTTAAAAGGAATAATTATTGAATGTACAATTTTCAAATTTGAATGTGGTTGGTGGTTCAATTGATGTTATATTGGACGTGTGTGTAATAGAAGTGGAACTCGTTGATTTAGGCCTAAATGGTGTATTCAACTTTTCAGGATTTCCGAATGGTGCTCTTCATTTATTTGTAAGTCGGATTTCAGAAGATGCATAGGTATGATCAGTGATTTTTATTAATTCTTGTTCTTGAATGCCAATGCGAGTCATATTTGTAACTGCTGTGCATCGACTGAAGTGGTTTGTAATTATATATATATATATATTTTTTTGACGTCCAGACCAGCGCAGTTTCAAATGTTGGCAAACAAAGAAACAAATGCTAGGGACGCGATAAAATTAAACAAATGCTAGGGACGCGATAAAATTTGCGATAAGCAGCCATGATTGGTTGAAATACGTCCTTTCGTACCGTTTTATTGGTCAAAAGTAGTATGACGTAGTAAGAGTGTAATAGTCAAGAGTAATCTCACTACAGGTTTTTATTTATCTAGAGAAAATCAAAACTCGAGTGGGATTTAATTGACTATTACACGATTAGAAGAAAGTATATAAAGATTAGAAGTAAAAGAGTACTCCAATACAATTAAATATTAATTGACTTACGAAAATACAACTGTCTTCAATTAATGTATTACATTACCATCTCAACATTACAAATATTACGCTAGATGCATGCTAGATGGCAGTAGTGTGTTATAATTATGTGATGTTATCAGGTGTGCCAACAATGGAATCTTCATTGAACTCTGGAGACGGTTACTAGTCAAGAAGGCTTTGCTGATTCAGTTTCATTTTTATTAAAACATTTGCATTCCACTTCAATTATCCGGATCGCAGTAATCAACGTCACTTGACAAATGATTTTCAATAAATCTTAGTATTAAACAATCTCTGATACGTGACTATCCATAATATCATATAGCAGAAGCTATAACATAACCTAAATAATGTAAACAAGTGTTAGAAAATTTTAATTGGGGATGATGAAATAAACAAGAAAGGATTTAATTAACGACGATGAAATAAAAAATTACCATGAATAATTTTAAAAGAACAATTATTGAAAGTACAATATTCAAATTTGAATGTTTTAGTGGTTGGTGGTTCGGTTGATGTTATATTGGACGTGTGCGTAAAAGAAGTGAACTCGTTGATGTACATGGTGTATCACCCAACTTAATCAGGATTTCCGGATGGTCCTCTTCATATATGACCAGTGATCTTTATTAATTCTTGTTCTTGAATGCCAATGCGAGTCATATTTGAAAGTGCTCTGCATGGACTGGAGTGGTTTGTAATTTTCTGTTTTTTTGACGTCCAGACCAGTGCAGTTTGAAATGTTGGCAAACAAAGAAACAAATGCTAGGGTAGTGATAAAAATAAACAAATGGTAGGGACGCGATAAAATTGTGCAATAAGCACCCATGATTGGTTGAAAGACGTCCTTTCGTACCGTTTTATTGGTCAAAAGTAGTGTGACGTAGTAAATGTGTAATAGTCTACATAAAATTAAATCTTTAAATATTTGCATAATTGAATTTATTAATATAAGCTAATACCCATCCTCTGGTTCAGGTTCTGGCTGATATGTACATCTATTATCAGGCAGTACATCTCACTTGACGATATGTGTCAGAGGAAGAACAATTGTTTGTATGCATCTGAAGTCTGACTAGTGTAATATGAAGCTAGTCGGCAATGTATGCAAGGGAGGGAGAAAGGAACTGGCCACCCTATCCCATTATCTCCTGATCTAGTTGTTTCATAAGTGATGCGTTCTTGGTATAACTTGTGAGGTACAGACCTGTCTTCAGACAGTTGACTAAACAACAACAACTCACAATAATTTTAAAGGTACAATACAATGTCTGCCGCCTGAAGTCAAGAGCTGCCGAACCTTGAAATCTTTCAAATCCAGGCTATGACGAGTTACAAAACTAACTTACTGTTATGACAAGTGTTGTATTGCATGTTTCCTCGTATTCGCTATTTTTTTAAATATTCTAGTGATATTTAACTTATTTGATCTTTTTGTTTTCATCATATTTTCCGATAAAGGTATATCTATAATGTGTTTTTCACATTGTGGCCTGACTCCAAGTTGGGAATGTATGTTGACATTTTATATTAAGTCAACTGCCATTATACAAGGAGCGCACTCAGTTGAGTGAGTTGGTGGCCGGGATTCCACAGTAATATGCGCAGTAATCTGTACAGAAATATGCACTGTTGCTCGAAGAATCTACGTAAAGATTATTATTTTTTGGTCCTACAGAAAAACACTGGAGGAGAGGGGTTCGATCCGGTGCAGTGGATTGAACTTCGGCGTAGCTCAATGGTGAGAGCGCTTGGTACGTAGAACCAAGGACCCGAGTTCGATCTCCGGCGCCGGAGCGAATTTTTCTCTTCTAATATTAATAGAAGCTAAATAGCTAGGGTTGAATTTCTGAAAAAAAAAAAAAAAAAAAAAAAAAACGTTGAAGATTAAAGCGAGGGAGTGAATGACTCTTCGTCCTTTGAAACGGTCCAGGACAGCATATTAAGGTATATGTACACCCACAAATCGCAAAAAATTAAGAAAAATTAGAATTTTCAAAATATAACTATTTTAATAGAGAATGTTCTGCTCTTTAATTTGATATAAGAATTTTCGATTTATGCCTTATGGTTTTTCAGATAGGCCTAAATCCCATTTTCCAAAATGCTACGTCATCAGCCACGGTCACTTACTTTTGGAGTGCATTACTTTTGGAGTGATATTCGTAGCAGTCAATCCCCTCGTCCAGAATTGCTTGTAAAATAAACTTCTTTCTAGTCCTGAAATAGATGCATAGATATCTGGGCATGATCATTAGATTGAAAAAATTTTTTACATAATGAAGTAATTTGTAATCTTTTACTGGTATTCATAAAACTGTAAATTTGTGTGTCAATGATGTTGTACGTCGTTTTAATAAGAGTCCAAAAGTAGAAATTACAATTCTGAGGAGGATGGGCATAAACCCTGGGACAAACACCATCGCAGGATTTGTTGCATCAATGGATATAGGAACAAAAATGCCAGAAAAAAACATTCAACACTTGAAGTTAAAACAAGGCGGAGGTATTTGAGAGGCAGAAAGAAGCTGAAACTGGACCGACATGAAGTTGCTTAAGGGGCGACATTTGATGATGGAGTCTTCTAGGCTCTGAAAGTTTGTGACTCGTTTCCTGTAAATAGTAATTTTAGAATATTTAATTCTTTCACACATGATATCTCAATCAAATATGGTGATATCAAGAAGATATTGGTGTCCTTTTGAAGTTTGAAATGTCCCCCAGTGCCTGACAATGAGTAAAATAACATTAATATAATTAATAATTAACTATGGATTTTTTACATGATTTATGCAATATAAAATATTATTGTAAGTTACATATATGGTAATATTTAATTAATGTAAATAAAAATGGAAAATAGCTCTATGTGAGGCTCTAAAGAATAGTTTTAGCTATAAAACAGCGAAAAAACAGTGGCTCTATCTTAAAAACTGCATGAGCTATCATGTTTCAAGTTGCATGTCAAAATTATAAACAAAATAATTTTTAAAAATAATTCAGACATAATTTCAAGGGATCTGTTTACTTCGTTCTCTTTCTGGTACCATTATTAATTGAGGCGCTGACATGGGAAAGGTAGTAACTGCCAAAAACAAAATTTTTCAGGGGAAGCAAGAAACAAATTTATGAACACTTTCTCACTTAGATTATTACAGAAACTGCTTTAAATGAAAAGCATACACTCATGTTTGTGTTACATATGAAATTTGAAAAGTCTGGCACATATTTATCTGTGAAATCCTATTTTATGGAAATACAACATTGAAATCACTCCTTAGCCAAACTGACAATTAACGTTATTTATACATTATGCACAAATTTTTCGGTAAACTGCATGATACTTTTCATCGAGGAAGTCTAACATACATAACAAGTGTCTCTTTTTGGCATCAGGGACGACTGGTCTTCTTTCAAGGCGTTGCAAGCACTGCAAGTTAGTGATTGACGTTAATGACTGTCCTTTCTTAAACATCTGTGCTCTGTCCACATTTCAAGGTCATTAAATGACTGTCTTGTTTTTATTAGAGGAAAATCAGCTCTTGAGAGTCTAATCCAGTTCAGGGTGCTGATTTTGATAGGAGTTGTATTAAAAAACTTGTCACATTCTGCAGAAAAGTCGAAGAAATCCTCATCCTTCATCATTATTACATTATTAGGCTTTACCTCTTCTGGAACCATGGTCTTGCATCTTTTTTTTTTCTTTTCTCTATGATGCCAAATTCCCTATCACATGGCATGTAGGAATGTTCTGAAACCAGGAATTTCACGTCCACTGAATCAAAATGCTTCTTGGCAATAATGTAAATCACCCGATTCTTATTCTGCCCTGCACAGTTATCAGCCCATATTTGTCTAGACACACTCTGATGTTGTAAAAGGAGTTACTACCTTCTCCGCGCCAACAGCTGTGCACATACAACTTACAGCATCTAGTGACTACGTTTCGAACTTCGTTTCATTACATACGGACATACTACCTTCTCTGTGCCATTGGCATGGCCATTTACTACCTTCTCAATGAAAAACCTAAAAATTCGAATTTTTGGCAGTTACGACCTTTCCCATGTCAATGCCTCAATTGTATAAAAATTTTACAGAGCAAAATTATACAAAACAAAATATTTTGTATGTAAAGGTGTACATACACTTTCAGTGAAGGTGACATACGGTCAGATCTACGAACGTTGAAAATAAATCGAACACATACATTATGAACACGCAGTAGTCTTTCTTTCAGTCTCACTTTAAGCATTAAAATTGTTGCTATAAGGCATTTTAGCAAACATGGTTTCATCGTTGTTCACATCGCAACTTTCAAGTATCAGTGACTTCATCTAAACTGAGCATCTTGCATTGTGCAGTTCTGCCACAGAGGTTAAACACTCCATCTCATTCAATTTTCTGGAAACGAATTAAAAATGTATATTAACTCGCTCACCTCTCTGTTAGCAAAAGTGAATACAGCGCAGAACGATGGAGTCATGAATAACAAATGCAACGCAGACTAACGGGAACTCGAGATAAGAAATTTAGCGGAATCTATCACTCAGCGACTACATCCGTCTATTTCTGGTACTATCATTGCCGTCGTCTGATTCCCTACGAGCTTAAAGCATGCCTCCCGTCTCGAGCTTTCTTCTGTCTGGCTGCCTGCGTGGTACTCGTACTTGCAGCCCTGCCTTCAATTCATGTTTCTTTAATTCCCTTTTGTTCTAGATTTTTTTTTCAAGCTCGTTTCATCTTGGTTATGCTCTCGCTTTCCCCAGACGGTTCCATTACTTTCTTTCTCTCTTCTATGTATTTCCTTTATCCTCATTGCCTTCCTCCACCTGACACGACACCAAAACTTCCTACCTGACAACGTCCCTTGTCTCTCCAGCTCATATTCTTATATATAATATTGCTGAAGATTTTCCTTGTAACGCCTTCTTCTAACCTCGTAATAAAACAGCCAGCCTGGCGGATATTGTGTACACGCAGTGACAGTCGCATGAGGTCGACCTCAGATCGATATGCCTACGTAGGGGAACCGCAGCTAAGATATACGTCGGTGTACTCACTGTCACGGCGTGTTGTGTTGTGGAATTATTTAGATCATAATATGCCACTTGACGAGGACTTTAGAAATATGTATGTATCTAGCAGTTGGTATATTTCAAAACTTTTGTTATGAAACTATAGAGAAAGTACTTTACATATAGGTTGCCACATGTACAGGGACATCATTTTATTTTTACTTCAATTTTTATTGTACCTGAGTTTTTGAATGTACTTCACTCCCACCCCTTCTACTAATGAAGTTCAACCGTCCTCCACACAGATCCAAGACCGCATATACAGTCATAGTAGCTTTACGGTCATAGTAAACAGTACGCTCCAAAAATATGTTCGCGTTTTCCAGTGACGAAAGAGCTTTCAATATTACATCATTTTCTTACAGGTACTGTCATCCATTTGCCTACGTCTTATTCCGGTTTTCCCCACCAGCTTCTATTCGCCTCTCTGTAAAGGCTAGTGCCTGGGCTGTCTTAGCTCTTTTCTGAGAATATTAATTTCTGTTAGGAATTGGACGTCTACGTAATATTATACAACTGTTTAAAGTAACTTAAATAATATGGCTCGTTAAGTAATTAACTATCACGTGATTTCCTCCCTTTCTGCAACCCTACGTTATAACCACTTGGACGGACAGTAGTTAGTATGTCTGAGTAATTTTATCTTTTCGGATCGAGCAAAAGTGAAGACTGAATTTACAGTACGTAAGGTACTCTTTTACAGAGTAGGTACAGAATTATTTCAACATGAGTTACTAGTACGAAGGACGAAACTGGCATTTGGAATTACACACCTTAGAGCTGAAGCCTGTATCGAAATGAACGGCCACCATTTTGAAAATGTATTTAAATATCCATATTATGATTATTTTTCAATTTAACTTCATTCTCCATAGTGTACGCTAATGTGCTGTAGACAGTATAATATACACTGCATAATGAATACGTCCGCATGGATAGCTCAGTTCGTGAGTAAAAACACTCATTGTTAATACAGTACTGTATTTTGATTAAACAAAAACCTAATGAAAATTATCAAACTCAAAAGCGTGAAATTTCCTAGTTTACGTAAATGGATGAACTACTTTTCTTCCCTCCTATACCTAGTGAAGTGGTTTGTTCGTATGTTACGCCAGTATCATCGAACTCCAGTCGTGGAAGGGGATAGCAACCGTTGATCCAAAGGTATAGTCAGGTTAATATTAGAAATGTTAGTAAAAATAAAATGATGTCCCTGTATAACTTCAGCCAGCACAGAATAATAGTGGGATGTGATTTGAAGACCCGAGATTTTGTCACTGTGACAGGTTTGTCACTGGCTACAATTTCAAAATCACTTACCTACTTACAAATTTCCTTTAAGGAGCCCGGAGGTTCATTGTAGCTCTCAAATATGCCCGCCATCGGTCCCTGTCATGAGCAAGATTAATCCAGTTCCTACCATCATATCCCACCTCCCTCAAATTCATTATAATATTATCCTCCCAAGTACGTTTCAGCCACCAAAAGATATTTTCCCTCAGGTCTTCTAACTAACACTCTATATGATTATGCACTTTTGGCTTCACCCATACGTGCTACATGCCCTGTCCATCTCAACCGTCTGGATTTAATGTACTTAATCATGTTAGGTGAAGAATACAATGCGTGCAGTTCTGCGTTGTGTAACTTTCTCCGTTCTCCTGTAACTTTATCCCTCTTAGCCCAAGATATTTTCCTAAGCACCTTATTCTCAAACATCCTTAACCTCCGTTCCTCTCTCAAAGTGAGAGTCCAAGTTTCAGAACCATACAAAATAACTGTTTTATAAACCCTAATATCAGTTTTTTTCGAGAGCATCCAGGATGACAAAAGTTTTTCAACTGAATAATAACAGGCACTCCCATATTTACTAAGAGATATAAAATTGGAGATAAATGACAGCTGTGAGCAGTGTGGAATGATGATAAATGCAAACAAGTTGAAGACCTTGGTTATCGGAAGAAAAATAAAGAAGGTAAACGTGCGAACTCTAAAGGAAACAGTAGAGTAAGTGGACACCTTCAAATACTTTTATTGAACTACCAGTAGTGTCAGAAAGTACTCGAACTTCGGGTGGCGACGCCATGCTCGGGAAGCAACTTCTCTGCTTTGTGCGAGTGGTAAGTAGCCTACTTTCCAGGCGTATTTTCCCGATCAAAAGGGAAAGTAATCCTTGAAATGTTCTTCGATATCCAGATCTCATATATATTTCGATTTGATTCCTAAGGTCGAATTGTCAATAAGGACACATGTTGCAATTCTTCGACGTCTTCGTGATGCAGTTCGACGAAAAATATCCAATTTGTGGTAAGGACAATCATGACATTACCAAAGCACATCGGAAGCTCTTGGCAAGCGAATTCCTCTCAAAACACAAAATACTTGTCCATCCACAGCCATATGTTCGGTTACTTTTTGACTCTAGTATTTAGTAGTATTTATTTATTTAACCTGGTAGAGATAAGGCCGTCAGGCCTTCTCTGCCCCTCTACCAGGGGATTACAACTATAACATGAACAATAAGATTACAATTAATATTAAATTTACAATTACAATTACAATAAAAATTAAAGTACGACAAGAATACCTGATTAATGAAAGCTAGACATTTTATCATAGAAGTTAAGAACAAAGAATATTTTTGTATTTACTGAATTACAAATTAAACCTAGAATAACAAAATTCTATAGTGATGAAATTACCGCATATTGAAATATTTTGTGATATATTAAGAAAGAGAACTATTTACAAGAAACCATGTCTGAACGAGTCTCAATTACTGACCAAGTGCCTAGTAAGTTTGCGTTTGAATTCAATTTTATTTCGACAGTCCCTGATGCTAGCAGGTAACGAATTCCAGAGTCTTGGCAGGGCTATTGTGAAAGAGGATGAGTACGAGGAGGTGCGATGGGATGGTATTGTTAGTATTGTTTCATGGCGAGAGCGTGTGTTCAGATTGTGGTGGGAAGAAAGGTAAGTGAAGCGAGACGACAGGTACGAAGGAATAGAAGAGTTCAAGATTTCGAAGAGAAGGAGAAGTGAATGTAAATTTCTTTTCTTATCTAGTTTAAGCCAACCTATTGCTTCCAGGGATGGGGTAATATGATCATATTTACGAACATTGCTTACAAAACGTACACACAAATTATGAGCACGTTGAAGTTTCGTTTTGTTGTCGCTGGAAAGGTCAGTCAGTAAAATGTCAGCATAGTCAAAATAGGGAAATACAAGTGTCTGCACAAGGGACATTTTTAAGCAAGAGGGGAGATGAACATTTATCCTTTTTAGCACATGGATAATAGAATATACTTTTCTGCAGTATCTCTACTGATATATGCAGTAACATGAGCTTCTGAAAGGAAGTTAAAAGGAGGACAGATATGGTAAAGGAAGATTTTAATAGTAAAAGGGGCATCTTCTGAAGAATTCTGAAAAAAAAAACACTAAGGAAGAGACTAGTGAAATGTTTTGTGTAGAGTGTGGCATTGTATGGGCAGAAATATCGACATTACGACGAAGTGAAGAAAATCTACTAGAATCATTTGAAATGTGGATATGGAGAAGAATGGAGGGTGTGAAATTGACAGACAGAATAAGAAACGAAGCTGTGTTGGAAGGAGTAGATGAAGAAGAAATGACGCTGAAAATGATCAGGCAGAAGAAGATACGAGATGGTAAACGATGGTATCATATGCGGAGACTACAAGGAAGGCATCCCGGGCCAGGTCGATGGCATTTAAGTGTGCTTAAATGTTACAGACTCATGTCAGTAGATTTACTGGCATGTAAAAGAACTCCTGCGGGACAAAATTCCGGCACATCCGGCGACGCTGATATAACCTCTGCAGTTGCGAGCGTCGTTAAATAAAACATAACATTTCTACAAGGAAGGCAGACAATTGGGAAGATTGGAGAATGATGAACTTGCAGTGAAAAACCTGTCCTTGTGCAGAAAATTATGAATGAATGAATCAGTTTAGTATATAATTTGGTGCCGTGAAGTCATACAGACGAAACAGTGTAGCGGTTCTACGTATGAGCGACGTCATTAACGGAACCGCAGCCCATGCCGAAGACAGCACACATCATTAAAGTCAGGGCCGCATACATTGGCTGCAAATGGACGTGCAGGAATGCACGTAAATAAGACCATTTACAGCCTCTCATAAACAACATATTAAAGCAAAGCATGATATGTATATATAGATATATTGTTATTAACGCAGCCCAAATTGCCGTTTTATGAAGAGGGAATATTTATGAAAGCGTTCATGTTACATCGTAAAATTCATTGCTATTTGTAGCGTACGGGGTTCAGATCTAAATGTTTCATTGCTTCAAATGTAATGGCGTGCTCCACGCACGGAATAAGCGGAGATGCTGCAGGTACCCCAAATTTACACACGCCAATTAAACGAAACTTGGAATAAAAACTTATTTGAATAATGTACTCCGGTGCAATGTAGTAGATAAAAATAGCTTAGAAGTCCAGGATAATAATTAGTACAGTGGATATCAGACCTCGAAAATCTTAAATAAATAAAGGTATCTGACAAAGGTGAAATGTTTTATCAACAGTAATCTCACTAGAGGTGTTGATTTATCTAGAGAAAATCAAACCTCGAGTGGGATTTAATTGACTATTACACGAATAGAAGAAAGTACATGAAGATTAGAAGTAACGAAGTACTCCAATACAATAAAATATTAATTGACTTACAAAAATACAACTGTCTTCAAATGTATTATTGTATCATATCAACATTACAAATATTACGCTAGATGGCAGTAGTGTGTTATGTTTAGCTGTTGTCTTGTTATCAGTTGTGCCAACTATGCAATCTTCATTGAACTCTGTGGACCGTTGCTAGTCAAGAAGGCTTTGTTGATTCAGTTTCATTTTTATTAAAACATTTGAATTCCACTTCAATTATCCGGATCACAGTAATCAACGTCACTTGACAGATGATTTTCAATAAATCTTAGTATTAAACAAACTCTAATACGTGACTATCCATATTATCATATAGCAGAAGCTATAACAAAACCTATTATAAACAAGTGTTACAAAAGTTTTAATTAGGGATGATGAAATAAACAAGAAAAGTTTTAATTAACGATGTTGAAATAAAAAATAAACATGAATAATTTTAAAAGGAACAATTACTGAAAGTACAATTTTCAAATCTGAATGTTTTAGTGGTTGGTGGTTCAGTTGATGTTATATTGGACGTGTGCGTAAGAGAAGTGGAACTCGTTGATGTACATGGTGTATCCCTCAACTTATTCAGGATTTCCGAATGGTGCTCTTCATTTATTTGTAAATAGGGTTTCAGGGAAGATGCATACCTATGACCAGTGATTTTTATTAATTCTTGTTCTTGAATGCCAATGCGAGTCATATTTGAAAGTGCTGTGCATCGACTGGAGTGGTTTGTAATTTTCTGTTTTTTTCACGTCCATACCAGCGCAGTTAAAATGTTGGCAAACAAAGAAACAAATGCTAGGGTAGTGATAAAAATAAACAAATGCTAGGGACGCAATAAAATTAAACAAATACTAGAGACGCGATAAAGTTGTGCGATAAGCAGCCATGATTGGTTGAAAGACGTCCTTTCGTATCGTTCTATTGGTCAAAAGTAGTGTGATGTAGTAAAAGTGTAATAGTTAACAATAAATCAATAATAATGTTAATTGTGTCACTAATGAATGAATGAAGATTCAAAGTTGTGTCTTGCCTTTATCCGTAGATGAATTGAAGGGTTCAGAGCCATAGTGGGCCAAGCGCCATTTATTCAAAACGGAGAAAACAAGGGTTATATTTAAGTGAATACCACAGTTTAATGAAGATTGACATATCATTTAGTTTTAATGTATATACTTTATATTACTTGCTATATGTTTCCATAAATCTCGATTACGCAACTTTTAACACTTCGGAATATGTATAATAAGACTTTCTTGTGTTAAATTCTAACGTATCGACCTGTATTTATGGGTCATCCTCAGAACTGGTCGTTGTTGGTCTTGGCGCCTCTTGTTTTGCTTCCTGTGAGGATGTGTTCGTGTGATATATTGTAGTGTCAAAGAGTGTGTGTGTTCTGAAATTGAATTGTGTGTTGAGAATTTCGTTGGGGTGTGTTTTAGTGTGTCTGTATATTTCATATTTTTCTAATGTGTTTAGTTTCTGTCTTTTTGGTTGGATGTGTAGTATTTCCATGTCTGTGTTGATGTCTCTGTGGGTGTGATTAGCATTTGTGATGTGTTCTGCATATGTGGAGGTGTTTTGTAATTTTGTTATGGCTGTGATGCAACACCTGCAACAACTTCTACATAGAACATTTAAAACACGTTACAAAGAACATATCACAGCCATAACAAAATTACAAAACACCTCCAAATATACAGAACACATCACAAATGCTAATCCCATCCATAGAGACATCAACACAGACATGGAAATACTGCACATCCAACCAAAAAGCCAGAAACTAAACACACTAGAACAATATGAAATATACAGACACACGAAAACAAACCTCAACGAAATTCTCAACACACAACTCTATTTCAGAACACACACACTCTTTGACACTACACTATACCACACGATCACACCCTCACAGAAAACAAAACAAGAGGCGCCAAGACCAACAACGACCAGTTCTGAGGATGACCAATAAATAGGTCGAAACATGTAAACAAGGTACGCTAGAATTTAACACAAGAAAGTCTTATCATACATATTCCGAAGTATATGTTTCCATTGAATTATTGCGATAACTTCATTTTAACCCTTATTTTCTACGGTTTTAATAAATGGCGCTTGGCCCACTATGGTTCTGAACCCTTTAATTATGATGTGTCCTTGATAATGTCAGAAGATGCCGGGAGTGTATCTACAATACTAGTTGTTTTAATTATTATAACACGCAATATTATAAATAAACATTTTAATTAACAATTTAATAGTATAGAATGGTTGCAATTGTTGTATAATTCTCAATATGTTTTTGATATCAAGCTTACAAAATCTGCTTATGATTGTAACTAAATCACTCATACCTTAGGCCTACTGAATGACTTTAATCATGTGTAATATTAGGTTGGTGAATAATTCCGTAGCGTTTTTCCATAAGTTTATTAAACACATCAGATATACATAAGCGAGGAGTTAATCATCAACAATATATTCTCCTTCACTATTTACTACAATCTGCCGACGCTGGAGTAGTTTTTCGATTCCACGTCTGTAGAAATCGCGAGGTTTTGGGTTAAAGAAGTCGTCAAGCCATGTTCGGAGCGCATTTTCATCAGGAAAGGAAGTTATTTATGCACAGAAATTTAGGGATTCTATGAATTCAAAGCAAAAACTCTCTTAGCTTTTGAAATATTTAACCTGCTTTATAAGATCACACATAAGAGGGATTAGTCTCACGACGTGAATTGTGTTGTGTGCACGTTGTTATGTAATGTGGTCAAAGCTCTTATCCTTGTGGAATGTACGAGGGCTATTCATAAAGTAACTTCCGTTTTCATATAGCGTGCGTAACAACAGAGACAGTCGCGCCGCTCTTGCGGTGGAGTGTACCTTGAAGTAATACGCGTCGAGCAGCGGTAGAGTCAAGGTCGTGTCTTTGTTCCTCTCTGAGCCACGTGCTGCAATCGCAAGTCCCGCCAGGTGTGAGGTACATTCTGTAATAAGATTTCTTGTGGCCAAAAACTGTAAAGCTAGTGAAATCCATCCCAACTTTGTGAACATTATGGGCCAGACGTAATGAGTGAAAGTGGTGTAAGACAATGATGCCGTATGTTCAAAAATGGGCGAACCAATGTCCATGATGAAGAGAGAAGTGGTCGACCGAGTATCGTGAATGCAGATCTGATTCATTTGGTTGACGAAAGGGTTAGAGCAAACTGCAGGTTCAACATGTCGGAGCTTAGTGAGAATTTTCCACAGATTAGTCGTACTCTTCTGTACAAAGTGATTACCGAAGATTTGGGCTACCGGAAACTTTCTGCCAGATGGGTGCCTAAACTCCTTTCTGAGGAACAAGAGCCTCAGCGGATGGGAGCAGCACTGCCCTTTCTTGAGCGTTACGAAAGAGAAGGTGATGCTATTCTCGATCAGACTGTGACAGGAGATGAGACGAAGCCTTAATCAATGCAGTGAGGCCATACTCACTCCCCGAAAAAACTCACAAAGTGTTGTCAAACACTTTCCACATGGCAGAAAAGGAATTTTGCTAATTGAGTTCTTGGAGAGGAATGCCACAATTAACGCTGAGCGTTACTGTAACACATTAACAAACTTGAAAAGTGCCATTCAAAACAAACGTCGTGGCATGTTGAGCTCTAGGATGATTTTCCTTCATGACAACGCCCGGCTGCAAACAGCGCGTCGTACTGCGACCAAACTGCAAGAGTTCAACTGGGAAGTATTGGATCACTCTTCCTATAGCCCAGATTTGGCACCTAGCGATTACCTGTCTTCATGCACATAAAGACATGGCTTGGCTCGAAGCGCTTTGACGATGACGAAGAGTTGAAAACCAGCGTCGTAGGTTGGCTTCAGTCGCAGGCGGCTGAATTCTAAGATTGCGGAATTTCGAAGCTCGTCAAACTCTACGACAAGTGTCTCAATGTGAGTGGAAACTATGTGGAAAAATAAACTAGTGTGTATACTTTCAAACGTATTGTAACCCAATTCTGTAGCGTCATTCACAGGTTTGTAAAAAAATAAACGGAAGTTACTATATGAATAGCCCTCGTATTTACAGATCACTGTAAAATAAACAGTAACCGTTCTCATGTTACAGCGTTCTTATTTTATGCCTTCCTAAACGGATCACCCTGTACATTATCCATTATTTCATTTGCTTTATTCATAATAAAAAGAACTGAGGATTACAAAATTTAGAAACTAAATGTTACTTTTAATAAAACGGAATAATCATCATCGAATATTAATGCTGATAAACTGGAGACTAAAAACCATTAAATTGAGAAAGTTAATACATTCAAGTATCTGGGGTCAATTCTGTGGCTCCAAGGAAAGAGGTAATATGTTAATATTTTTTGCGAAAATTAGATTTTGCGATAAGGCTACGTTGTGCACTCTGATGGCACTTTCTTGTGGAAAAAGTTGTAGCCTAATGCATATTTCTGTTATTTTTCTCTCTAATCCGTTGTTACCCAACATGATATTATGATTTTATGCATTAGTTCGAACTTTAAATTCTCTTTCCTGAAGAACTACAAAAAATTCCATATTACATTTTGCCTTGGAGGCACAGAATTTCAGAGACTGATGGAGAAAAATAAATTGGAATCGGTAATATGAAGTAAAAATGTTTCCAACAAAGCAATAAAGGTAATTTATAGCTCATTAGTGGGAAGTATATTACTTCATGGAGAATAGACGTGAATATGGGATAAACAACAAGAAATAAAGTACTTATTAGTAACGGAGATGGATTCTTTGTTGTAAACTCTCTCGAAAATCAAATTGAGTAAAAATTAAAGGAAAATTATGAATGTTAAAAAACCTTCTTAGAGGTAACAGAAGAAAGAAGATTAAAATGGTTTGGAGATGTGAAGAACATGACAAGTGACAGATTACCAAAAATGATGCTGGAGTGGAAGGAAGAGTAGCCCTACAACAGAAGAACAATGGATGAATTGGGTTCAGAGAAGTACGTATTCCGAAAAGGACAGGGAAGATAGGAACTTATGGACAAACAGAATTTCTAACAGATTGTCGAAATACTGCTGTACTCTAGAAAAATTCAAAATAAAAAATACCTTATAAATTTTCAAAATCTTTTCGGTTCGCTTTTTTCTTTTTCATAAGATGGTTATTTCAGATAGAACCCTTTTTAATGCGCAAGAGAAATGTTTATTTATTTACTTATTTCTCTAATTGCAGGTACAGTACCAGAAAAAAGTAAGGTAATGAATATTTCGTTTATGTGACGTCATTCCATTTTCGGCCAACGAAGTGAAATGAAATTTTGGATTCCAACCAATCACAGTCATACATCGCGATAATTTCTGCAGCTCGATTTATCACTATCAATTTATCGCATTATCATTATTTTGTTTAGTCAGTGTCGCCAACTGTTTCCACTTAAATCGATGAGCATGAATCCATTTTATTAAATAAAGTGCGAAATCCTACTTCCACATCTACATCTTCATCTTCTAATTCCATGTCCATTGTATCTAAAGAAAATGACACTCCTTCATAACAAGTGTTCATTTAATTAATGTATTAATCAGGTTATTTGTAATTATACTATAGAATGTTTAAATTAAATTATGATTTCAGTAGATAATGAAAACATATTTCTGTTATAATAACAAGAGAAAAGCGTAGTACATGTAATTAACATTTTTGCACCTGTATTTCGATTTTCTCAATTGGCATTGCTGAATAATATTTAATTTGTTTATATTTTTCTTAAGAAGAAGAATTCCCTGGGTGTCTAGAGTCTTGAAATTTGTATGAATGTGAGTGTGCTGGGTTAATATTAATTAACCAATCATCAAAAATATAAAAATACATCAGGACTGTCGCTGGGCAGTAACCTGAACAGACGTTTCAGCGTCACATTGTCGACAAGTAACTCCATCTGTTAGCACAATCATAAAGCATCTATATAGAGTTACCAACAAAAAAAATATTTATTTCAGTAATCGATATTCATCTATTTCGACTTCACAATTTCTGAATAGGTTAAGTATTCATAAATATACAATCATTAACATTTTCTGAGCGAATTTGAGGGATATATTATTTATTTACATTTTTATGCTCGACCATGCCGAAATGTAGTAAGTATACACCTTGTAGCAGCCCTTTAATGCATGTCATTAAAGTACACCTATTCATTAGAGTTCAGGTTTTCGATTATTCTCGGATATGCAATCGAAAGACAACGAGGGAAACGTCACGGAGGCTGGAAATCCAATACTGTCGCAGAAGGTTATGTTCTGTTACTGTAATAATTAGCGTTAATTGTAAATAATATTCAAATAAATTCAATTTGTCATTCTCGTTTGTCAATGTCGAATTCAATTTCAAGGTTTTATCAAGACTAATGTTTATCTTACTCTCTACATTATATCAAGGTCGTCGACATTCGTTTCCCGGAAAAAATCAATCCTTTCGCTTCTGCGCACATCTCACAATTTATGATGTAGGCTATTGCACTCACTCACATAACAATAATATGAATACTTGAGCTCGTTTCATAAACATCCTCGAGTCTTAATTACTACCATTATAGGCTCGTTGCATAATGTACAGGGACATCATTTTATTTTTACTTGCATTTTTATTGTACCTGCATTTCTGAATGCACTTCACTCTTACCCCTTCACTAATGACCTTGCTCCCGTCAGACACACAAACTTACGGCCGCTGTTGCATTCGAAGTCTTCAAGCAGTGGAGTAAACACTGCAGTGTATAGTGTGTTTCATAAATATGATTGCGTTTTCTATAGAAGAAAGAACCTATATTAATAATATCGTACTAAAAATTATATTCAAGAAACGATAAATTCAATTTCAGAGAATATGCTTCAAAATGTTTTTAATAATATGCGTACTGAATTGAAGCCTGCATTGTAATGAACGGCAACCATTTTCAGCAACTTGTTTAAAAATTCAGAATAGCTTTTTTTGAATTGAGGTGCCTATAAGCAAAGGAATACTAGTGACATTTGTAATAACATGAGTTAAGTGCATCCAGTGTAAGCTGAAGTATCTAAAATTTTAGTGGCAAAGGGATATTTTAATCGCATCACACATTAAAATTTAAATAAAAAATTCCACCGATTTTACGAAAGCTTAAATATTTAAACCCCATTTTCTCAAAAGTAACTTAAGTGCACTTACAGCCCTTTACTTATGACCCCCTCAATTTAAATGCACTCTCTGTATTGTATAACATCAATAATTAATATGCTAAATAAAGTAGACATTACATAACGAACATAGCCGCCTGAAAAGTTGAGTTTTTTTTTTTAATGTTACTACTCTACTGTATTTTGATAAATTCCGTAAAAGTGATGATCAAACTGAAAATCGTAATATCGTATTTCCCTACAACATAAATGGATACACTACTTTTTTCTCCTCCTATACTTAGTAAAATGATTTGTTTACATATTGCACTAGTAACATCAAACTCCTGTAATGGAAGGGGGCAACAGTGTTTCAGAGTATAGCCAGGTTAATGTCAAAAATGTTGGTAAAAATAAAGTGATGTCCCTGTACTATTATTTTATTCACGAAATAGTCCTAATAAATGTCGCTCGTGAATTTATCGGCAAATCTCCGACCTGTTGTGACATCGATATCGATAATTATGATGTTGATGGAGAACTCAATAACGATAATGAAGAATGGGTTTGATAAAAAAATAATGGCATGGTTATTACGTTAAAATTACTAGCATGATGATAGTAAAATGATGCATTATGACAGTAACTGTGATAATGACGTTAGATGGTGGTGATGGTGATAGAGTGAAAGTAATCAGGTATTTAATCAGTATTTCCAAGATATAATGACGATAAAATGAAGATGGCTCTAACAGTTAAATAATTATTCTGATGCCGAAAACGAAGGCAGTGATAAAGTAATGAACTCCAGTAACAGCGGCGAAGCATGTTACTGACGTAGTTGATGGAGCTGCTCATCTTTGCACGTTTCATCTGTGAGCCGCACTAAAAGCGGAGAGCTCGAGTGTTGAAGGAGAGTTTGCTCAAGTCTTTTTGGCATGACCATCTTTCCTCTGCAGCCAGAATTCAATTACAGAGCGGATGGACGGGCGGCGAGGATGCCTGTAGACAAAAGTAATAACAACGTCAGTGCAATAACTCACACCTTCCAGTGATATTGCTCCTTCTCACCTTCCGAAACCCCTGCGAATCCACCAAGGAGAAGCCCGCAACTTCCCGGCGGTTATTTTTATTTTACGGTCTTTGTTGTAAACCTTTATTTCTAATTTCGCACTACTCTATTATTTTTCTATAGTGTTTAATTACTATATACACTGGTGGCCATAATTCTGGAAACTTTTTGTTTCTGTACTGAATTATTATAACATTTCTATTAATTCACAGATTTATACAATAGAAAATGTTATTCGTGACTGACCCGTTACCGATGGGGTTATAATAACGATATTATATTAAATCCTGACTATTTTAACAATAAATTATCATTACTAAGTGGGAAATTATGTTCTTGTCGTTTAAGATCTAAATATTAATTTCAGATTTCATTATAATTTCCCATTATTTACTGTTATAAAAACTAGTCCATTGTTGAGTTTAAGATTATTGTTGATCAGTAGAAGTATTGTTGAGCACTGGTAGCATAAAATATGGACATTATTAATTTGTTTCTATCATTAGTCTGACTTAAGATTTCGTTAGGTGAAAATCTGATTGCTTTACAACAAACTTTATTGATCATTTTATCACAATGGCTCCACGAAAGGACTGAACACCTTCTAGGGCAGCCATACTTCGAGAAGAAGGCTACACAATCAAGGAAATTGCAAGAAAACTTGGTAATGGTGCTACATTGCCTGGCGTCCAGAAGATATGTGAGAGGTACAAATCCATAGAATCTTGTAAAACAACACTTAGGACTGGTAGAAAACCTAAAGTAAGTCCAAGAGAAGTGAAGCAGATTTGTCGATTAGCATTGAAAGATCGAAGGGAAACTTATAATGAAAATCTGAAATTAATATTTAGATCTTAAACGACAAGAACATAATTTCCTACATAGTAATGATTATTTATTGTTAAAATATTCAGGATTTAATATAATACCTTTGTTATAACCCCATAATTAACGAATCAGTCAAGAGAAAAATGTTCAATTGTACAAATCTGTGAATCAATGCAGATGTTATAATAATTCAGTACAAAAACAAAAAGTTTCCAGAATTATGGCCACCAGTGTAAGTCATTTTATTGTATTGTTTTTATTAACATTTCATGGTATTCGAAGCTAGAATATGTAACAAATCAAACGAAAACAAAAATCTTAATAGGCCTATAAAGTTTTAATTTATAGTCACAGTCTTCCACACCTGTGGAGTAACGGTCAGCTGCGAAACCAGGTGGCCCGGGTTCGAATCCCGGTCGGGGCAATTTACCTGGTTGAGGTTTTTTCCGGGGTTTTCCCTCAACCCAATACGAGCAAATGCTGGGTAGCTTTCAGTGCTGGACCCCGGACTCATTTCACCGGCATTATCACCTTCATATCTTTCAGACGCTAAATAACCTAGATGTTGATACAGCGTCGTAAAATAACCCATTAAAATAAAAATAAATAGTCACAGTCTAGTTGAAAGAGAGAGATTATCATCGAAATGATAGCCTTCCAAACCTTGGATTTAAAATATCGGCATCCTAATCAACTTAAATGAACAAAAAAGAAAATGTAAATTAATGTTAAAAAATACATAATGAAATTTTAAAAAAGAATATTCTGCGACAAGATGTGGTGGCTATGAAAACGATAAAAATTTATTGAAAATAAGTAATATACATTGAATATTATAAAGATGAATAGAGATGGTGGTTGATGCAATTGCATCAGGAACCTTTAATTTTCTGAGGATCTCCAATGTAAATTTGGGAATTGTTCCTCGCGCACCAAACATAAGTCCAATGACATTCCAATCTTGAATATTATTTTTATGACTGAGATCATCACAGCATGGAAGGTAAATAGCGCGTTTCTCTTCATGTACCTGCTTTGGTTGAGCTTCATTAATTTCGAACCTTACAGTGGGGTCAAGAATGAGACCAGTTTTTTTATCTCGGTCAATTATTATGATGCCAGCACGCCGTGTAGATCCTTCCATTGCACTTCCTCATATACTTCGTATTCACCATGTTCCCTTAATCTGTTAGCAATTATTGAGCGGACTGTGTTATGTCTGTCAATTCGCAGTAGCAGAAGAGATTTACAATATAGTCTACTAGTACAACACAAAGTTTTAGTATCAATTTCATGAAGCGTTGTTAAATGTCATGAATTCACCAACAGACTAGATTTTTTTTTTTAATTACGGTTTATTTAACGACGCTCGCAACTGCAGATGTTATATCAGCGTTGCCGGTGTGTCGGAATTTTGACCCACAGGAGTTCTTTTACATGCCAGTAAATCTACTGACATGAGCCTGTCGCATTTAAACACAATTAATAATGTCACCGACCTGCGCCTGGATCGAACCCGCAACCTCGAGCATAGAAGACCAGCGCCTACCAACTACGCTACCGAGGGCGACTACAGAATAGAAGGTGTGAGAAATTAGGCATTCTTTAATTTGGCCCTAAATAATCTTATGTTTTGAGTTTTATTTTTATTTGCATAGGGAGGCTATTAAAAAGTTTTACTGCCATATAACGCATTCGTTTTTAATAGGACGATAGGCTTGCCGATGGAGTACAAAAGTTATTTTTTGACGCGTATTTATTCAATGAACTATTGAATTAGTTACACAGTTTTCACGATTACATACAAGGAAGATAATTAATGAAAAAATATACTGACAAGCCATGAGCATTATTTGTACCGGTAGTATTTTTTAAAATAGTCCTACACGATTCCCCAGATTTGGCACCTACTATTATTCTAATTAGTAGGAATATACAGTACTGTTACTATCTGTGGAATTTAAAGAATTGCATATTTTCAAAACCTATATTCCCTTACACAATTTAAGTTTCATTCATAACATTTTTACGACATCTGTGATATGGTTAGAAAACTAAGTATCCAACATTTAAGAGTTAGAACTGTAAATGGAAAGGAAATCAAATATACATAACCCACCCTTAAGTTAAGTTTGCAGATGGGGAAAAATGTGAACCTAATTTAATGAAAAAAAAAAAGAGACTATATTCAGAGTTGAACAATGAAAGACCATTATTCTCTCGCACTTTCATCAAATGCGTGTCACTTTAATTACGCGTATAGTACTCGTATATGCTACTTTTCTCCTCCTGGTCATCATGCTCTCTTCTGAAAACTACCTACTGTTCTGACCATCACTTTTCATAGGCCTGTATTCTTTGCTGGTATCCCATTAATCATGTCAGAAATGACACAGAGGCGAGTCACTTAGAGTCAAACTGTCATAAGGAAATTATTTAACTTAGAAAACATTGTTCATCCATCAAGAGTATTTCTACTTTACTTTTAAGTTACAGCAGTCATACTAAAACTTTGCGATGGACTTCGGAATGTGGAATCAGAAGCTAATGATCACCACGCACTCTAGCTCAGAAAGCTGCAACTTTTACTTCAAGATTTAAGTAATTGAGGGGCCAAGAAATGAACTATACTTTATCAAAAATTCTAGTTTTTTAAGGAAAGATGAAAAATTAAATTGTATCTTGTCTGAAAGTTATTGGACGAAACAAATGCGTCCAATATAATATGTAGGCTGCAAAAGTGTACTTAAAGTGGAAAAACTTCAATTTCCTTGGTTTAGTGAAAAATTTTAAGCGGTTTTTGTTAAGACAAAGTTCACTTTGACATCAAATTGTGGATAAAATGCAGTTTGATTCCAGTATGTAATTTTATTATTATTTTTTTGGGTAATATGTATCAGAATGATGTACCTCTGCTTCAAATAAGAAAAGAAGATGTAATAATTTATTATAAAAACAGATTATCTGTAGTAATCTCAGACCTCGAGTGGCATTTATTAGGACTATTTCGTGAATAAAATAAAAATGTTATTATTATTATTATTATTATTGTATTAAATTGTTGGAATTGGAATTGTTCATAAATATATACAGAATAAAGAAATATAATTACAAAAACAAACAAAGATAAATACAAATAAAATAATACAAGCAATATAAAAAGAAGATACAGTGGTATTAACAAAATTTGAGACCGAATGAGCAGCGCTCGTGCTCGGTCGCAGTTCAGATATAATATTAAAATAAAAAAAAAATAATATAAATAAATAAATAAGTAAAATAAAATAGGAACTAAAATATAATTACAGCGGCAATGGAATTAAGTATATACTATAATATTAACACTAGAGAAGAATAATATCGCACGTGAAAAGTAGGATTAATATATATTTCAAAATTATAGAATACAAATATAATATAGATTGATTAATTCATACACATAGGCTATAAATTTATTTAATCAAATTTAAGATATTAACACGTTTCTAATTTTCTTGTTATATGTTAGTGGGTTACATGTTAGAAGTTCTGGGTGTAATTTAGTTAAAGCATTGTACAACCGAGGGCCAAAATTTATGCTATGCTTTAGACCAGCAGATGTGAGACATTTAGGTTCTACTAATGTTGAATTAATATTTCGTCTTGTGTCATAATTGTGTGTCTGTACTACAAGCTTATTACGATTTTTATGATAAAATTTTAACAGCGTATACTTATAAATTTGTTCAATATTAAATACATTAAATTCAGAATAAATTAATAAAGAAATTCGACGTTATTATTCAGTAATGCCAATTGCGAAGAGCGAAATACAGGTTTAACAATGTTAATTACATGTACTGCACTTTTCTCTTATTATTATAACAAATACATTTTCATTATCTGCTGAAATCATAATTTAATTTAACAGTAACAGTGGGCACAGATATATACCAATGCTTATGTATTCACACCAAGACATGTTGCTACACAGTGAAGCCATCTCTGTATAGATAGGCCTAATTAAAACACGAATTTTATTACCTAATACGGAAGGCAGTTTGATGAAATGACCTCATTATTACTATGCAAGGTCATTGGGTTTGATATGCGATGATGTTACATAAATCTGAACATCTGACTTTCTATTAATTGTTTCATTTCATTCACAAGATACAATTTTATAGGCTACTTATAGGTTATGTTACCTGTGGGAGCAGGACCAATGTCAGCTGTGTCTTATTTCGACCGTTGCAATCAGTGCTACACGAAAGCATTTTTTATAGCTCGACAAACGCATTCTCGCTACAGTGTGTAACGGAACTAAAGCTGCATCTACACAGTTCAATATTCCAATCGCGTATGGGTGCAATCTGGGAAGAATATTGAAAGAATCAAGTTTAAAAGATACGTTCAATTAAGATGCATGAAGATTTTGTGTCTACATTGTACGCCGTTTTGAACGTCGTCTTCACTGCATAAATATATTAATTAATATTAAATATCAATCTTGCATTCATTGCTTTAAAGTTGAAAGAAAAGTTTAACCGTGTAGTTGTATCTTAATGTATTCATGATCATGAACAAAATAACGACCATGCAATAAATTGATAGCGATAAATCTAGCTGCAAAAATTATCGCAAAGTGTCACTGTGATTGGTTGGAATTCAAAATTTCATTACAATTCATTGGTCGAAAATAGAATGACGTCATATAAACGAAATAGTGTCATAATCAGCTCTTTAATAATGTTATTTAAAACAAATATAAAAATGCATTGTACTTCAACACATTAATACATTTTAAAAATAAATATTGCCGTAATTACTGTAGAAAAATACTTTTAAAATACTGAAGAAGTCATCCAATAAAGGAGGGCCCATCCCACTTCCAGTAAATTTTCAAATCTTTGACTATTTTTTCTTGATAGGAAGTCACACATGCTGCCTTTACATCATATTAAAATACAAATTTCCCATAATTTGAAATTCACTTAAGTACATTCTAGCAGTTGAACAACAATACTGGGTGGACGGTAAGTAATGTCATTAATTTCATTTCGTTAATCTTTGAGATACTTCAAAGAAAAGAGTTTAATAGAATTTCACTCGTTTTTGCTTCCTTTCCGAGATAGAAATTGTTTTATGTGACACATTTCATAACTTGTTTTGAAAAACTATTGATTAAATTCCCAATATGCTCAGTCAATTTAAGAGAGCTTTGTACCATGATAATAAATTACTCAAAGAATTTTAGTTTTGCTCCTTAAATGTGCATAAATTTGATCCAAACAAATGTAACATTGAAAAATTCAGTTGCAGAACGAAAAGCTACATTTTTTCAGATCATATTTCTGCACATTTAAAAAACAAAAATTAAATTATTTCAATCAGTTATTGTCACAATACACTGCTCTCTTAAATTGACTGTGCATGTTGAGAATTCGATTAATATACACTGGTGGCCATAATTCTGGAAACTTTTTGTTTCTGTACTGAATTATTATAACATTTGTATTAATTCACAGATTTATACAATAGAAAATGTTATTCGTGACTGACCCGTTACCGATGGGGTTATAATAAAGGTATTATATTAAATCCTGACTATTTTAACAATAAATTATCATTACTAAGTGGGAAATTATGTTCTTGTCGTTTAAGATCTAAATATTAATTTCAGATTTCATTATAATTTCCCATTATTTACTGTTATAAAAACTAGTCCATTGTTGAGTTTAAGATTATTGTTGATCAGTAGAAGTATTGTTGAGCACTGGTAGCATAAAATATGGACATTATTAATTTGTTTCTATCATTAGTCTGACTTAAGATTTCGTTAGGTGAACATCTGATTGCTTTACAAAAAACTTTATTGATCATTTTATCACAATGGCTCCACGAAAGGACTGAACACCTTCTAGGGCAGCCATACTTCGAGAAGAAGGCTACACAATCAAGGAAATTGCAAGAAAACTTGGTAATGGTGCTACATTGCCTGGCGTCCAGAAGATATGTGAGAGGTACAAATCCATAGAATCTTGTAAAGCAACACTTAGGACTGGTAGAAAACCTAAAGTAAGTCCAAGAGAAGTGAAGCAGATTTGTCGATTAGCATTGAAAGATCGAAGGAAACTTATAGTGAAAATCTGAAATTAATATTTAGATCTTAAACGACAAGAACATAATTTCCTACATAGTAATGATTATTTATTGTTAAAATATTCAGGATTTAATATAATACCTTTGTTATAACCCCATAATTAAGGAATCAGTCAAGAGAAACATTTTCAATTGTATAAATCTGTGAATCAATGCAGATGTTATAATAATTCAGTACAAAAACAAAAAAGTTTCCAGAATTATGGTCACCAGTGTGCTCTCCAAAACACGCTATGAAATGTTGAATATAAAACAATTTTTATCTCGAAAAGGAAGCAAAAAGCAGCAAAATTGTGTTCCACTTTCGTGTTTGAAATATCTAAAAGAATAACACTCTCAAATTAATTACAATTCTTACGGCTTACCCTGTATAATTTTATCACTTTAGCATAGGCCATTCGTTTTCTCGCGAAACCAAATGCATGCTTGCACCATAGCTTACAGCAAGTACCTTATGGTGAGCTAGCTAGCTGTAAATGGAAGTATAGTGCGGGAAGGAAGCTTCCCAGTCCAATTTCTTCTTCCCCTGACGCCTATATTTGTACATTTTACAACAGAATATACACAACATACTCTTCAGAAGCAACTAAAGAACATGGCCGAGAATGAAAAGCTCTGATTGGACGATTGTAACCATGGAGTCAAGCTGCAGTTAAATCCCAGGTGGTGATTTTATTACTGAAGTTAAAGCAGATAATGTGCAGTTTCATTCCGACCAAGCAGTTTATCACATTTCCTGTTAAATTCTGCACTGAAAAACATCTTAATATCATTTTCCATAATTCTGGAGAAAACGTAGTTTGATTCTAGACAACTCAGTATTTTAAGTGAGCCTTATAAAGCCATATTTAATTCTGGCAACGTTGTATCAATTTGAGCATGCTTTGTATGATTTACAGAGGGATTTTTACTTCTTATGAATACTTAATACGAAACCAGAGACAAATATGTCAGTACAGAGATGAAGTTGGATTTGCAATATAAATATTTTTAGTAGACATGTAAATTAAGTAGAAACTTTAGAAATATTATTAAATACGCTAGTCCTTCACTCAATCTCAATACAACAACGACATTTTCTTCCACCGTAGCAATTATGCTTTTATTTTTACCTAATAATAGTACATTATGCAACGAGCCTATAATGATAGTAATTAAGAATCGAGTATGGATATTTATGAAACTCGCTTGCGCTCGTTTCATAATTTTCATACGAGCTTCTTAATTACCACTATATGCGAGTTTCATACGACTTTTTATAATCGACCATATTTCTAACTTGAAATTACCGGTATTCAGATGTATACATTTTATTTGTGTCTGACAAGATCGGAAGTGACCTTGTTCTAGTTCGTGAATTGTGAGATGTGCGCAGACGCGAAAGTATTGATTTTTTTTTCGAGGAACAATAATGTCATTGACCTTGTGTAATCCGTTAAATTTGGTATAACTTTGATTATTGAATTCGACATTGAAAAACGAGATGACAAATTGAATTTATTTGAATATTGTTTACAATTAACGCTAATTATTATAGTAACAGAACATAACCTTCTGCGACAGTATTGGATTTCCAGCCTCCGTGACTTTTCGCTAATTTTCTTTCGATTGCATATCCGAGAATAATCGATACTTGCGGTTTTATAACGGTACAAAGCTGACTCGTTATTGGCTGAACACCTGTAAGCTGAGTTGTCATTGGCTGAAAACACCTCAACTTTAATGAGTAGGTGTACTTTAATGACATGCATTAAAGGACTGCTACCAGGTGTATAATTACTATATTTCGACATGGTCGAGCATAAAATAATGTAAAATGTCGAACAACTACATCTATAAACCCATTTGTAGGCAACTACAAATGCAAACCAAGAGGCAAAATAATACCATAAATTAGTCTTGAGGTTTTGCCCTGTCGTTTGACTAGTCTATCTGTTTGTACAGTACAATAACTGTCAAAGTATTGAAGTTATGAGAGTAGCAGAAATATGATATATTCAATTTTGCTGTTATTTTTATATATTAATTTAGTAGGTATAGTCGCGACGCTGCTTTGCTTACGTCTTAGGACGTTAAGGCTCTATAAAGTCTAGGTAGGTAGTATCGTTCGCCATTTTTGTTCTTTCGTTGCCGAGCTACCAATGAGGGATCTATTTGCCACACAGTTAAACATGATCATGTCGTAGCTCGTATGATAATAAATCAAACGCACTGTAATTCAGCAAAATATTTGAGCGGCAAATGACGTCCTCGTGTGCTTTCTGCGAACGCCAACGAAAGAGCCAAAATGGCGGGCGATTATATTAAGTATTTAGCCAGCCTTAGGAAATGTATAACGTCTTCATCAGCGAATCAGAAGACGCACACCTTTAAATGTAGCCGACCTGCAACGTGATTGGCTGCCGGAAATTAGAGCATAGAAATTAAAGCATATTATACTCACATATGAAGAGTTCGCGGGAAAACCAATGAATGTCACAGTTTTCTTAAGGTTGATGTCATTATCTGATTCAATGGATCATTGCGAAATTTAATTTTGTTCTTATGAAAAATGATAAAAAGGAGAGTTATCACCACGAATACAGTAATCCTTTCCTTTATTTTGTGTAGAAACAGCACTACATCTTGCAGTTATAGACTCAATTAGATCATTATCTAATCCTTAACAGAAATGTGACATTCATCGTTTTTCCCGCGAACTCTTCATACTTACTTACTTACTGGCTTTTAAGAAACCCGTAGGTTCATTGCCGCCCTCACATAATCCCGCCATTGGTCCCTATCCTGAGCAAGATTAATCCAGTCTCTACCATCATATCCTACCTCCCTCAAATCCATTTTAATATTATCTTCCCATCTACGTCTCGGCCTCCCCAAAGGTCTTTTTCCCTCCGGCCTCCCAACTAACACTCTATATGCATTTCTGGATTCGCCCATACGTGCAACATGTCCTGCCCATCTCAAACGTCTGGATTTTATGTTCCTAATTATGTTAGGTGAAGTATACAATGCGTGCAGCTCTGCGTTGTGTAACTTTCTCCATTCTCCTGTAACTTCATCCCTCTTAGCCCCAAATATTTTCCTAAGCACCTTATTCTCAAACACCCTTAATCTCTGTTCCTCTCTCAAAGTGAGAGTCCAAGTTTCACATCCATACAGAACAACCGGTAATATAACTCTTTTATAAATTCTAACTTTCAGACTTTTTGACAGAAGACTAGATGACAAAAGCTTCTCAACCGAATAATAACAGGCATTTCCCATATTTATTCTGCGTTTAATTTCCTCCCGAGTGTCATTTATATTTGTTACTGTTGCTCCAAGATATTTGAATTTTTCCACCTCTTCGAAGGATAAATCTCCAATTTTTATAGTTCCATTTCGTACAATATTCTGGTCACGAGACATAATCATATACTTTGTCTTTTCGGGATTTACTTCCAACCCTATCGCTCTACTTGCTTCAACAAGAATTTCCGTGTTTTCCCTAATTGTTTGTGGATTTTCTCCTAACATATTCACGTCATCCGCATAGACAAGAAGCTGATGTAACCCGCTCAATTCCAAACCCTCTCTGTTATCCTGAACTTTCCCAATGGCATATTCTAGAGCGAAGTTAAAAAGTAAAGGTGATAGTGCATCTCCCTGCTTTAGCCCGCAGTGAATTGGAAAAGCATCAGATAGAAAATGGCCTATACTGACTCTGCTGTAAGTTTCACTAAGACACAAGACGCGAACTTTACATATGTGAAAAAAAAAAAAAAAAATCCCTACTTTTTTAGTCCAGAATTATAACAATCCTAGTAATAGCGCGGCATCAACAAAATGCATTACAAATTTTCATGGATTAAAACAATATTCACTTTACTGAAATATATATGTGTAACCGTTGGCTGTACTGTGATCACTGCTTCATGATTTGTGAATGTGTGTGGCATTTGCAGCATGTTTTAATATTGCCATTAATATTTATGTATTTTATTATTTTGTGAATAAAACAATTAATGTGCACGGACATATTATATCTCTGTTTCACTGTTTACACTGCAATGAGTTACATTTCAGCACAACAAGAAGCTTACAAATCAAACTTATCAGAGCGCAGATAAAGCATGTTCACAATGCCAGTAGC
This sequence comes from Periplaneta americana, assembly GCF_040183065.1. NCBI lineage: Eukaryota > Metazoa > Arthropoda > Insecta > Blattodea > Blattidae > Periplaneta > Periplaneta americana. Next base: position 220,658,327 of record NC_091117.1, read on the forward strand.
TACTAATCATATTATACCACCATCTTCCTCGATAATGGAACGAGGAACAAAACAATCCGTGTATGATTTACTTTATGTTTGAAGTAATTGGTGTGAATTCATTACAGCATGAAATGAAAGTTTCCAGTCTGCTGCGTCTTTAGTGTTGACTAGCATCAGGCATTCACACCAGAGTAAACAACTAGATCTGCAACAATATCCCCCAGGGCTACCATCTGACGCGCACTTGTCCATTGTTGGAGCATTGGTGCGCAACATTTTCTCGGACCCGACCTATCCTTTCGAACGACTTCCTTGTTTTCTAATGTGCACACACATCAAACTGAACCCGTGCTGTGCTCAGATTCAGTACCGTCTATATGGGAACTGAACACCGGCGTTCGTTGCAAATCCCAGTAAAGAGTTTATATCTCTGTAAGGCCCAATTGTATAAAACTCCCTGACTAAAGATCAACTTTGATCGAAGATCGAAAAGTGAACCGAGTTCAGACACTTCTTCTATTGTATAAAACTTTTCTGCGATCAAATTACCTAGGTTCAAATGCAATCTAAGTTCACGTGAAAAGGAATTGGCAACATCGCATAAACAGGTGAAATACGTGATGCGCGGACCAGTTTACACAGGTTTGTTCAGTGTTGCCAATCTAGCGATTTTAACTCTTTTTCAACAACAATTTCTTTCAACTTTTATATTGCTTAAATAGGGATTTAGTGACCTTTTTAGTACCCCATAGTGACAAAAATTTAATCTTCCTTTGTTGATAATGAGAAATCTAGCGACTTTACAACTACTTTTTCGCGACTTTCCGTACACTCTGTTGGAGACACTGGTTTTTTTTTTGCAATATAAATAATGGCGGACAATAAGAAGAAGGTTGACTGTTCTCCAAGCTGTTATCATGTTATGGTGTTTCATACTGCTAAACATAATAAAGCTTTATAAAACGACAATTTTCATTTAGTAATACAGTTAATTGAACATTTATGAATGTACCTATCATATCCATTAATAATATTAATGATCGTTATAAACATAATACAATTATAGGTTACGTTATTTGATACTGCTGAACACGATAGAGCCTTATAACATATAAGAATGTTTGTGTATTAAGGCAAGAAATTGAAAGAAATATATATAAATATACCTAACATATCTATTAATATTAATAATAATGGATATTTTATTTGCACAATCTGTCACTCGTATATTTCAAACAGAAAAGAAATAACTTAACTTGGATCATCTAACATAATCGGAGAAATTTCTTCAGTCAAAGTTGACTTTAGTTTGAGACAAATTAATCTCAGATTAGACTTTATACAACACAAAATTGAAAGTTCAGCTGAAACAAGGATCAATTTAACCTCTGATCTAAGATTAAATGGTTTATACAATCGGGGCTAAATGTTTGTGTTTTTGACGGAGACTTTGGATAAATAAGCAAAATAACGTATAGGTAGTCCCAGGGCCGCCGACAGAATTTATGGGCCCTATGCAATACTGTACTCGGACCCCCCGTTGAAAAAAATAACAATTACAAGTTACCAGTTATTCTAACCATAATAATTGAGGCACTGACATGGGAAAGGCAGTAACTGCCAAAAACAAAATTTTTCAGGGGTAGCAAAAAACAAATTTATGAACACTTTCTCACTTACATTATTACAGAAACTGCTTTAAATGAAAGGCAGACACTCATGTTTGTGTTACATATGAAATTTGAAAAGTCTGGCACAGATTTATCTGTGAAATCCTATTTTATGAAAATACAACATTGAAATCACTCCCTAGCCAAACTGAGAATTAATGTTATTTATACATTATGCACAAAAATTTTTCGGTAAAATGCATGATACTTTTCATCGAGGAAGTCTAACATAGATAGCAAGTGTCTCTTTTTGGCATCAGGGACGACTGGTCTTCTTTCAAGGCGTTGCAAGCACTGCAAGGTAGTGATTGACGTTAATGACTGTCCTTTCTTAAAAATCCTGTGCTCTGTCCACATTTCAAGGTCATTAAATGACTGTCTTGTTTTTATTAGAGGAAAATCAGCTCTTGAGAGTCTAATCCAGTTGAGGGTGCTGATTTTGATAGGAGTTGTATTAAAAAACTTGTCACATTCTGCAGAAAAGTCGAAGAAATCCTCATCCTTCATCATTATTACATTATCAGGCCTTACCTCTTCTGGAACCATGGTCTTGCATCTTTTTTTTTTCTTTTCTCTATGATGCCAAACTCCCTATTACATGACATGTAGGATAGTTCTGAAACCAGGAATTTCAAGTCCACTGAATCAAAATGTTTCTTGGCAATAATGTAAATCAGGACCATTAGAATCACCCGATTCTTATTCTGCCCTGCACAGTTATCAGCCCATATTTGTCTAGACACACTCTGATGCTGTAAAAGGAGTTACTACCTTCTCCGCGCCAACAGCTGTGCACATACAACTTACAACATCTAGTGACTACGTTTCCAACTTCGTTTCATTATATACGGACATACTACCTTCTCTGTGCCATTGGCATGGCCATTTACTACCTTCTCAATGAAAAACTAAAAATTCGAATTTTTGGCAGTTACGACATTTCCCATGTCAATGCTTCAATTATTTGCAAAATAAATAAAAGATAACCGCATACACAGAAAGGAACTTAAAAATATACACTTTTATTATATTGAAAACTTTTAGCAAGACTTCACATTAGCAGAATATATTTTATTCTTAAACACCTGTATTTTCTAACTTGCGGTCCAACATCAACAAACAACTCTCCTTGACATCATTGATGCAAAATCATCACTTATGTCATCAAAATTTAAATATCTAGCAAGATCGCTCTCCAGACTAAGGAGCCAAGGTTACTCAGTCGTTCTTGACACATTGTTTATCTGAATACATTTGTTATTTCCTCCATTTTGCTGAAGGATTTTTCAGCATCGGCAACTGTCACAGGAATTGTATAGAATATTCTAATGGCTATGCAAATATTTGGAAATAAAGTATCCAGTTTTAATTCCCTCAGGCTATTTAGGAGGTTCATAGGTTTCAGTGGGGTTGTCCTTAAGTTAGAGGCATGAATTGATTTTAAACATTTCGGCTCATCACTGATCTCTTTGTTAATATCTTCATAATATTTTTCACGCAGTCTAGCACCCATATTAATATCTTCCAATTTTTTCTGTCTCTCCTCGTGCTTCTCAGCTCCCGACTTATGCCTGTACTTGTCCATTGTGCAGTTAAACTATAACCAGTAACACTAATGAACAGAATTTACTACACAAACGACAATGAAAAGACGAAAGTTTCGACACGAAACATACAATGTACTACAAAAAAAAAATCCTGCGACTTCGGTTTGAGAGAGTCCACTAGCATATTGTGGTGAACCAGCAGGGGTTTGGTAGTTAAAAAGGACAAACCAATACATAATTGAACGTGTTCAGTACAAGCGACGGGAACATACTTAGGTCAAGCAAATGCCGGGGCCCTCAATTGTCGTGTCGGTGAACAAAATGCGGGAAACCGATATTCTATTATATAAAAGTCAAATATCGGGTGGTAATTTGTATTAATTTTACTATTGTTGAGTTAATATGTCAAATTTATGTAACAAAATATTCTTACAAAATGTTATAGTACCCGTATGTATCTACGAATAATTATTCGTGATAATAAAAAGTAATCAGACTCAATCTGACGGCCCTTATTGCTCACGGGCCCATTTGCACTCACCCCCTTTGCCCCCCCTTCTCGGCGGCCCTGGGTATTCCAACAATATTCTAATTTTAAGCTCACAACTCTAGTCCCGTCGCTCTAATTTCCGGCAGCCAATCGTGAAAAGTTTTCTCTATCATGCATTCTTAGAAACGCCTGAAATCTTCCTTCCTACTAAATTCAAAACAAATTCTAGTACAGACCCTTGTAATGCCTCACTTTGACTATTGTGATGTTTTATATAGCGACCTAAGTGCTGAACTTTCTCAAAAACTTCAACGTGTACATAATGTCTCCGTTCGATTTATTTTCAATATCCGCCGACATGATCATATATCGGAATATTTTCTACGACTCTCCTGGCTCCGCTTGCAAGATCGACGTTTAGTACATTCTCTTTGCCTGCTATATCGATTTATACATGATTCCACACCCAACTACCTTGCCTCTCGGTTTACTCTCCTAGCTTCACATCATAATCATAATACACGTTCACAGCGTAATCTGTTGCTAGCAATACCACGTCATCACACATCTCTGTACTCAAGTTCTTTCTCAATAGCCATGGCCCGCTCATGGAATTCGCTGCCGCTCGAAATCAGGGGTAGTCTTAGTCCTCAGTTGTTTAAAATTAGGTTGTTTAGAAATATTTTAAATGCAAAGAATTAGTTTTTAGGTATAATATTTATTTATTTATTTATTATTATTATTATTATTATTATTATTATTATTATTATTATTATTATTTTACACAGTCATTACTTTATTTTTCCATTAACACTTATATCTAGGTAATTCTCGTTGTCTCAATGTAACACGTGCTGTGCTGAACATACTAATCTACTATTCCTTTACTGGTGAGATTATAGTCATATGTATTAATTACTTTTTTTAGTTAATACTGTATACTAGAATGTATTTTCCTGTTTGTGATTATGTATTCAGTCTCTTTTTTATTATATATATTTTATTATTGTTATTTTAAAGTTAATACTGATTGTGGATATGTATTCAATCTCTCTTTTTTACTTAATTATGATTATTATTATTTTAAGTTAATATTTATATACCGGTTTGTATTCTTCTGTATGTGATTTGATCCTGGTTGAGTGGAAGAGAAGGTCTGATGGCCTTAACTCTGCCAGGGAAAATAAAACTATTATTATTATTATTATTATTATTATTATTATCTAGTTGCAGGTCGGCTAAATTTAAACGTGTGAGTCTTGTGATTCGCTGATGAAGACATTACTCATTTCTTAAGGCTCGATAAATACTTAATATAATCGCCCGCCATTTTGGCTCTTACGTTGGCGTTCGCAGAAAGCACACGAAGGCGTTATTTGCCGCTCTATTATTTGCTGAATTACAGTGCGTTTGATTTATTATCATAGGAGCTACGACATGATAATGTTTAACGGTGCGGCAAATAGGTTCCTCGTCTGGTAGCTCGGCAACGAAAGAACAAAAATGGCCAACGATACTACCTACCTTGACTTTATAGAGCCTTCACTTCCTGAGACGTAAGCAAAGAGGAGGAGTCACGTCGGGAATAACAGCGTGGCGACTACAGTGTCTGATTTCATATACCCACTTCGGTTGAAATCGGACGCCCATACATTTATACAATAAATGGAATTTATTTCCTTGTAAAGTGCAAATTATAAATATTTCTATATTTACGACAAAGTATATCCTAAGAAAAGATGAATGAGATTCGATCCAACATTGTTCTTCCGAACTGCTATTCATGATATTTCAGACTTGATACTGAATATTAGATCCTCATCATTCGATCGAATTTTTATGTCTAACTTACATTGTGTAATGGCCCATTCACAATGAAAATTAAACATAACCGTAACATAAACACAGAAGTTTGTGCCCAGGCTACCAAATGGGATCATTCACAATGATTCACATAAGCAATGACATAAACATTGCCGTTAGACGTTAACACGAAAGTTTGCAAACTCTAAACTTTGATGCTTATGCTTACGTGATTTGCAAACAGTACTTAATCGTGGAGCGCTGAAGTATACGACAGAATATGAGGAAATGGCGTCGTTGTTATGTTTCCATGGTTACCAAGTATCTTTGCAGTTATGTTTATGTTCCCATCGTGAATGATTTTGATTTTACCGTAACGTTTACATTTTGATGTTAACGCTTACGTTATGCTTAATTTTCATTGTGAATGAGTCTTAAGACTCAGATGTCACTGCGGTACGTGGAGTAAAACTTTTTTTCATCACTGAGTTAATTTCCTGCAGGCATGAGAACTTTTATTAACAATAAGACCGCGACAAATTATTCTCCCATCACAGACAAAAACATTTTAGCTCGGGTAAATTTACTCCTGAAATATTGCACACTCTTTACATGACCCATTGTTTGCTCCCTTACGTTCTAGTGAACAGTGGCATGGTCCCCACTAAACCAGACAAAGATCTCGACGGCTCGGACACAATATGCAATTCACTAGCTTCCCTGTAGGTTTTGATGTCAATTAAATTTTAAATGGACGTAATGGATGTAACCGCTTCAAAATGCTCTGTGACTAAAATCTTTCGTACGTCAAATCACGCAATTTTACCGTTCCACTCTTTTGTAGGAACGAGTCGCTATTCGGGAAGAGTAGATAGATGTACTTTATTTTAACACTGCAGTCTAGGCACATATTTAAAAATTAAATCTGACACTCACTTTCAGAGCACCGGCACTAAATGGAGCAATCTATAGTCATTTATGGATGTTAAATAAATCCTTTACCTCATGTCCTTTCATTGTAATTTTAAACGGCTAGTCGTTGGTGAATTTTTATTACGCTGCACCCTTAACTATAGTCCCGTCGCTATAATTTCCGGCAGCCAATCGCGTTGCAGGTCGGCTGCACTTAAACGTGTGCGTCTTGTGATTCGCTTATGAAGACGTTATTCATTTCTTAAGGCTCGATAAATACTTAATACAATCGCCCGCCATTTTGGCTCTTTCGTTGGCGTTCGCAGAAAGCACACGAAGAAGTTATTTGCCGCTCAATTATTTGCTGAATTACAGTGCGTTTGATTTATTATCATAGGAGCTACGACATGATCATGTTTAACGGTATGGCAAATAGATCCCTCGTATGGTAGCTCGGCAACGAAAGAACAAAAATGGCGAACGATACTACCTACCTAGACTTAATAGAGCCTTCACTTTCTAAGACGTAAGCAAAGAGGAGGAGTCACGCCGGGAATAACAGCGTCGCGACTATAGATAAATAGATTTATTGAGTAATATTATACATACTCTAATGTGCTGGTCTTCTGATCATACGTGCTTTGTACTTAAAACAAGTCCTACTTTCTATATTTCACCCCCCTCACCTATAGTTAGATCCAACCACTCTCCAAAAGAACACACGAATTAAAATAAAAATGGCACAAACAAACACATTATATAATATATCCTAACTTAAACAGGCATAAAAGTGTATAATTGAGTATCCCTTCGTCAGTTCGCATCACAAACTTCAACAGCTGCAGTTCTAATCTTTCTCGCCTTCAAGAGGAACAATCCAGTCTTTTGTTCCCATTCTCTATTCCCCATGAGGTCAATACATGCAGGCGAACTCCTATTCTGACTTAGCATCGAGGGTGATAGATATTTTTTTCCGGTTATGTTCCAATTCGACACACTGTAATAAAATATGTTTATAGGAGTCCTTTTCTTTGCAAAGCGGACAAAGGCGCTCTCCTTCGTTGACAATTTCATTACCCTTCCATGCCCCTAATCTTAGCCACGCTAAACCTGCTCTGCTGTTTTTGTTAAAAGAATTTATGTAGTCACACCTCCCCCAGTTAAGCATGAGATCCGACTGTAGAAACATAGATGTGTGAGACCACGGTGAAATTAAAATCTTTTGTGTTGGTAATAATGCTTATATATGATATTAGTTGTTTACAGTACCTTCTTATCAAGATGTCATTTCTATGATGTCACCATTGTTGTCATAATAATTATAAACACAGATGGTATATTAACGATTTCTTGGAAGTCTACTGGTCTGGGAGACCTTGGGTTCCTAATTAGGTGTGCTTTCTGTGGCATGGTGTCAGACCCAGTGATTCTGTGTATGAATGTTTTGGAAGAACTTATGTTGTTCCAGTCTATAGTCCGGGTCACGTTACTTCATATCCTATGGGTGAAACCTAACCATTTTGCCCCCATTACTACATATGCTAGTGATTTCTGGTGATTTTCTAGTTTGTAGATTGAATTTTCTTTTACCAACTTCGTTTAGAATTTCGATACTGATAAATAGTACAAATGGTAGTGATTTTGTAACAGTTATGTTGGCAGATGAGACAAATGTTGTCAGTACTGGAGTTCCATGAAATTAAAATTGTACTAGATTTCTGAACCGGTTACTTGAAGCTAGTGAAATTTGAACATACCTACTAATTAATGAATTAATATTAATACATAATAGTTATTTTATGTGTTGCGTTGCAGTAATAATTCAAGACTGTAGTCAGGTAAGTTTTCGGAGTTAGTACTAACAATTTTATGTGGTCAAACAAAATACATTTTTAGGTTAAGTCTCGTAATTCAATTGTTTAGTCAAACCAATGAATTTCATATTTCCAGACAAAATATCTAACATGTTGATCACTTTCTCGTATAGTTTGCCTACGAAAACATGTCAACAATTATTGAATTATTTAGAATAACCTTTTAACATTAAGGTGAAGTACGGTACGTAAATAAGTCATTCAGTACGTAGGATCGTGTGATATCTGGTAAGAGTTGCCGTTTAGGAACTGTTCTTACCTGATCCTCATTATAAGATAAGTTAGATATTTTGACCCTTTCATGTTTTTGTAGGACTGTGTGTTCAGAAAGTAAATTGTGTATACAACAATTTCGAGATAACTCTAAGAGCAATTTTCATGTGTAATAATCTGCTACACTAGTTTACAGTAGATGTGTTCATTATATGCCATTTCATTTGTCAAAACTTTGAGTTTAAGACTGAATTATTGCATTAATACATTTTTAATTTTCTGAAAGTGTACTTTTTTTTGTAAGTTGGTCTGAGAGACCAGATGTTTCTAATTAAAGATAAAAAATACACGTTTATGGTTAAGAGTACATTCATAAAAGGAAGTGGCGTAAGAGATATAGTTTGCATCTAAACATAACAAATATTTCTAAAGTAATGCATTTAATACTGATAGTGTAATGTTTATGTACAGCAGTGTACATAAAAATGACTGAACTCCCTCAGTGTAAAATTGTCTAATCCATATTTAAGCAGTACCTTGTTCACGTGACCAGGGAACAGATGTTTATTTTGCAACTAATTTGTTCCTTGAATATAATATTTTTGTTACAGATCATTTAGACCACTAGCTCTGTAAACGGAAAAAGCAACAAAGAAACAAAACAAAGGAAAAACAAAACGGTGTCTTGCATAAGAAATTCCTCTACGTGTAAACCTAAGTTCTTACGAATTAAACAGTTGTCTTAAGATGCGGACTGACAAGGGAACCGTCCCAAGTCATGTAGTTTGAGTTTAATCAAAATGCATATTTAAGCTAATTTTCTTTCATTAAGAAAAATGGTGATAATCGTTCGTGTCGCTTTTTTATCGTTTATTAATTATTTAGGTTATTCTTAATTCAAATTGTTAGTAGAGATATAACGGACAAATACATGGAATTTCAAAAAGAAATATGGAGAAAATTGAAAATAATATTGAAAAATCATCAATGTGTAGGGTGATCAGACGTCCTCCTTTTTAGGCCTTTGTCCGGGATCCGGGCGAATTTTAAAAAAAATGAAGAAATGTCCTCCTTTTCGTAACTTGTTGATATGCCTGTTATTTTTAAATTAACTGATTAAAAGGCTTTTTCAACTAATGTGCCTGCAGGTGGCAGCAGCAACGACGGAAAATACTCTTTGTCAACGATCATAACTCTCTTTGCTCTTCCTTGTTATGGTCGTTGCTTACATGTAGCTAGTAAATCGAGAGATCGAGCTGCGAATGTAAATCTAATTAGATATTTTCTGTCCACTTCAATATAGTATTATAGTTCCCTTGACTTTCATATGTAGCTAACTGTAAAATCATTATTATAAAGTTTTATCATAATTATTTTGTAATAAAATAGATATTAACGTAAATTAGAGTATAATATAGGCCTTAGCCTAAATCTAAGTACATATTTTCTGTCATCTTTTTTTCGAACAATGTCTTCCTTTTTTAAGTTTTCTGTCCTCTTTTTTATCGATGTGAATCTGGTCACCTTATCAATGGCATAATCCTGTTACCCCACTTAGTAGCAGAAGGGTTAAGTTGTTTAAAAATAGTGATATTTTTTTTTCTGTTTATTAATAAAGCACGTAACATTTTGAGAAGAATTTGTAATGTTTTTTTTTCTTATTTTTAGAATTATATATGTCAGTGACTGATGCCATTTCAAAACAAGTAGATTCATACAAGTGCATATTTTGGCATTTTATGTACATATTTGCAGGCATAATTTTTTTATAATTCTCTACATTAATTACGAAGCAACGATAAATTGTAATGAGATAACGTCTGCTTCATAATTAAATTTTGTAAAAATAATAATTTAATAATAATAATAATAATAATAATAATAATAATAATAATAATAATAATTTATTTATTTAATCTGGCAGAGCTAAGGCCATATGGCCTTCTCTTCCGCCCAGCCAGACTCTAATTCTAATTGAATACAATTGCTTACATAGTTATTACATTAATATCTAGACCATAAAACAACATGAAAGTAAATAATGAAAATTGGATAAATAATGTTAGTGTGACAATAATAAACATTGGTAAGAAATAGTGGTGATAATAATAATAATAATAATAATAATAATAATAATAATAATAATAATAATAATAATACTAATACTAATAATAATAATAATGAGATAATTTAAATATTTATTCTGCGATATATATAACCATTAAAATTGAGAAACCTGAGACAGCTATTATTGTTAACAAGAATTGTTAGAAAAATATCTCGTTAGTCTATTCTTAAATTGGTTTGATGTCTGACAGTCCCTGACATTACTCGGTAGGGAATTCCAAAGTCGAGGAACAGCCACAGTGAAAGATGAATATGAGGATGTTCGGTGGGAGGGAATGGATAATATTGAGGAGTGTTGTGATCGTGTGTCTAGGTTATGATGGGTGGATAAATTTTGAAGTGGAGTGGAGAAACGCAATATGGAAAGAAAAGAGAAAGACAGTGGATTTTCCTACGATTTTCTAGACGGAGCCAGGACAACATTTCGAGGGATGGTGTTACGTGATCAGCCCGGCGAATATTGCAGACGAAACGGACGCACATATTATGAACACGTTGTAGTCTCTGCGCCGAAGTAACGCTTAGGTCAGTAAGCAGAATATCACAGTAATCGAAGTGGGGCATCACGAGTGTTTGCACTAACATTTTTTTCATGGAAAAGGGTAGAAAATTCTTCAATCGCCTAAACTAGTGGATTAATGCGAATACTTTTTTGCAGGTTTCTGCAATTTGAATGTTCCAATTTAAAATTTTATCCATATAAATGCCTAGATTCTTTACTGATTCACTGAACGGAATTTCGGTGCCGTATATTTTAATCGGGACAAATTTGGTATGGTAAGAAGATGCATAACTTATAGAATGATCCATGTGTAATTACTTATTTGGTTTTCGGACCGGTGTAAAGAGTTACAGTGAAACTTTCCTTAACGGACACTTCCCAATAGCGGACTCCTCTCAATAGCGGACATTTTAAAATTTCCCTGCAAAATAACATTGGCCCTTATGATAAAATTCTTACAAATAGCGGACATTTTCAATAACGGACGCGGATACTGAAATGTATCTCCCAACAACAAATAAAACTTCCAAATAACGGACAGTGTGAAAGAAAAATAAGAAAAAGACGGTTGTAAATTAAACGGAGTTCTTTGCAACAATCATTATCGTGCATTTGAACGTTCTTGTACTTTATTGAAGGTAAGCAGCACAGTTGTTAGTTGTGATACTGTACGTGAGCAGTCCATACTTTCTTAGTTTGTCAAGTTGAGTATTCGGAAGTACAGTCACATTAAAAAGGTAAAAAAAACTTAAACGTTTCTCACTAAAAGAGAAAGTGGATATTGTAAAGCATAGTGAGAAGGAGAAATTAAGTATTCGTGAGCTGGCCACAAAGTTTAATGTGGGAAAAACTCAGGTTAGTGAAATTTTGAAAAACAAGGATGTTATTTTAAAATCATACACTGAGAATGCAAATGAGAACACAAAAAAAAGGTTTTGCTAAAACTGAGGGGCTTGCCATTGACAATTTAACATATGAATGGTTCTGCCGTGCTAGAGCAAATAAGATGCCTTTATCTGGAACCTTGATTAGAGAGAAGGCCTTAGAAATTGAAAAAGAGTTGGGCTATACTTACTTACTTACTTATTGGCTTTTAAGGAACCCGGAGGTTCATTGCCGCCCTCACATAAGCCCGCCATTGGTCCCTATCCTGAGCAAGATTAATCCAGTCTCTACGATCATATTCCACCCCCTCAAATCCATTTTAATATTATCTTCCCATCTACGTCTCGGCCTCCCCAAAAGGTCTTTTTCCCGCCGGCCTCCCAACTAACACTCTATATGCATTTTTGGATTCGCCCATACGTGCTACATGCCCTGCCCATCTCAAGCGTCTGGATTTAATGTTCCTAATTATGTCAGGTGAAGAATACAATGCGTGCAGTTCTGTGTTGTGTAACTTGGGCTATTCTAATTTTAAAGCTTCGGATGATTGGCTAGACAAGTTTTGGTCACGACACAATCTTTCCTACAAAAGTGTATGTGGTGAATCTGCTTCTGTTGATCCAGAAATTGCATCTGACTGGTAAAGTAAACTTACTGATATTTGTGAAAGGTAAATATGTATGAGAAATTTTAATGTACTGTACAGAGGTGCGAAAATTATTAGAATAATCTTAATTTTAAAGGTTTTTTAATAGTTCCTTCACAAATACTAATTGAATTGATGAATATTGGTATATATTACTATACTGATATAGGATATATTTACTACTAACAATGCCGGAAAGCATTAGTTTTAGTATTAGTATTTATTTATTTAACCTGGTAGAGATAAGGCCGTCAGGCCTTCTCTGCCCCTCTACCAGGAGATTCCAACTATATTATGAAGAATAAAATTACAATTTGTATTAAATTTACAATTACAATAAAATCAAAGTACGAAAAGGTTACCTGAATAATTAAAGCTAGATAATTTATCATAGAGAAACAAAGAATATTTTATATTTACTGAATTACAAATTAAATCTAGAATAACAAAATTGTATAGTGATGAAATTACTGAATATTGAAATATTTTGTCATAGATTAAAGAAACTATTTACAAGTAATCAATTACTGACCAAGTGCCTAGTAAGTTTTCGTTTGAATTCAATTTTATTTCGACAGTCCCTGATGCTAGCAGGTAGCGAATTCCAGAGTCTTGGCAGGGCTATTGTGAAAGAAGATGAGTATGAGGAGGTGCGATGGGATGGTATTGTTAGTATTGTTTCATGACGAGAGCGTGTGTTCAGATTATGGTGGGAAGAAAGGTAAGTGAAGCGAGACGACAGGTACGAAGGAATAGAAGAGTTCAAGATTTCGAAGAGAAAGAGAAGTGAATGTAAATTTCTTTTCTTATCTAGTTTAAGCCAACCTATTGCTTCCAGGGATGGGGTAATATGATCATATTTACGAACATTGCTTACAAAACGTACACACAAATTATGAGCACGTTGAAGTTTCATTTTGTTGTCGCTGGAGAGGTCAGTCAGTAAAATGTCCGCATAGTCGAAATAGGGAAATGCAAGTGTCTGCACAAGGGACTTTTTTAACCAAGAGGGGAGATGAACATTTATCCTTTTTAGCACATGGATAATAGAATATACTTTTCTGCAGGTTTCTGTACATTGTTGTACATTGGTATTTTTCTTATTTTACAATTGTTATGGGAATTCAGAAATTGTTATATTATGTTGGCGGAATTGAAAACATAAAAAATTATATGCACAAACCAGATGTATACGTTCATTTGAACCTTCACAACAATGTAAACATAAAGAACAATTTGTTTAAAGCATTTCTTAATTAATTTTTTATGTTTCCAATTCCGCCAACATAATATAATAATTTCTGAATTCCCATAACAATTGCAAAATAAGAAAAATACCAATGTACAACAATGCTTTCCGGCATTGTTAGTAGTAAATATATCCTGCATCAGTATAGTAATATTATATACCAATATTCATCAATTCAATTAATATTTGTGAAGGAACTATTAAAAAAACCTTTAAAATTAAGATTATTCTAATAATTTTCACACCTCTGTATACAGTAAATACTAACGCTTTTCTAAATAGCGGACACTTCTCAATAACGGACATTTAATTTTTCCCCGGCGGTGTCCGCTATTGAGAAGTTTCACTGTATTAAATATTACGGACACGGCTACACGGAGGAAAAACGGTGCCATTACCGCAAATTCCAGTGTTTGGCGCGGGGGAAAAGAGCTATGCTAACGGCGTGTCTAGAGTATTGTAATATTACTGTTGTGTGGTAATGAGCCGATACGACAACAATAGCGAGAAACAACTGCAGTTGCAGGTCTTGCGCCCACTTGCTCCCTGAACTATGCTGTCCCCGTCTTCATCCAATTAAGTACGGTCTTCGAATGCCGCGCATTCTCGAAGCCCTGCGCCTCCAACCAGACTCCTGCCAAGCTGGAAGAAAAGAGACAGACAGATTGACAGGCTGATAGCATGCAGCCAATCTCTGCCTCTCTCAAAGTTTACAGTTTCTTTTGTGATGTTTCGCTTCTGTCTGCGCAATATTAATTAAATCCGAATTATATTGCCGCTGCTGTGAAAGTAGAATATTGCTAGGCCGTTATTCCGTCAGCGGAGCGTATGTTTTCGCTACATCAGATAAAAACTGAGATACGCCAACTTCGGTAATGCTAATTACAAGCTTAAAAAATTGCATCAGGAATTGCGCCAACATATCCAGCTCTCATTTAGAAACGGAAACAACACGTACTGCGGTTGGCTTCAGGCTTTGCCTTGTAGTTCTGTGTGCACATGTTAACTAACTACGCAAATTACGTTATTCTTTTATTATTTCCACGCTATGCAAAGTCACTGACTTGCCTACCCGCGCACCTAAATTTTGTTATCACTTCTGACAAAACTAAAAATTGGGTTTTAGAAGAAATAGGGAATAATAATAGACGGTAGTTACTAATAGACGGTAATTATACACAGTATTTAAAGGGTGTAAATGATATGTTGTTATTGAAGTGTTGTATCAGTGAAGAATTATGTTGTGTCAGTGAAGTGTGTTGTATCAGTGAAGAAGTATGTCGTGTCAGTGAAGTGTGCTGTGTAAGTGAAACGTGTTCCTGTCAGTGAAGCTTTATAGTTTATAGTGGCAGTGCAAAGTATTTGAACAGTGAAATGTTTTTGATGTGTTAGTGAAATCAGGATAGAATCAGTGAAATGTGTCGTAGTTCCAGTGCAGTGAGTGAGTTGACAGCGAAATGAGTGTAATGTTGAAAGGTACTTGTGCAGATATGAACATATCATACTCGTGGGTTTTAGTTCTATCTCAGTTTTAAGATACAAATTGGAATATTTCAAATGTTATTTTAAGTGATCGTTTCATTTAATTTAGTATATTCCCTGTTGTTGTTGTTATTATTATTATTATTATTATAAATTATTGTTAGTATTAATTATTAGTAGTATTATTAATTGTATTTTTAATTAATAAGTTTATTATTGTCATTATTGAGTGTAATTAGTTACCACTGCCACCGGATATATACCCATTGCACTGTGAATAAATACATACATACATACAAAACGTGTATTAAAACGAAACAAGAAAATCAATTTCAATAATACAACTAAAAGAGAAGATTTGTACTTAAGCATAAAAAAGATGATAAGAGGATATTTTTATATAATAATGTTTAATCAATTTATGGACGGGATGAGCAATGCACGTATTAGGTTGCAGTTCAGAACTTTTTTAAGGGTACATATACGTAAACAACCACAAATATTATCAGAAAATGCAGTCTCTAAATTTCTAAAATTTTATGAGAAAATGAACTCACAATTGGACAGAAATTAAGAGGTACCACAACAAGACTTATTAGATCTTAAACCTGAGCGCTTTACAGCGGAAAGGAAAGAGACAGACGAAAGAGGTGGTGTATGCCGCTTGGTCGAGCTATATTCAGGGATGGCCAGCACTGATTCAATAGATAAAGGGAAGAGAACTTACTAAAACTGTATCCATGGTAATTTTTAGATTTTCCTGAGAAGTATAAGTGCATTATAAGAGTGTAAGTTTTAATTTTAATGCTCATTTTTCACAAGTTTGATTTTTTTTATTCAAGCCTATTTATTTAGTAGCCTTACAGAATATTTTCGTAAATCTAATATACATATTACTGAAGATAGTGTATTGAAAATTTTGAAAACTTTCGCATGGAAATTGTTTGTAAGGAAATGAATTAACAAAGCAACTACTGTTACATCATAAGCAAAAGACACGTACCCATGTGTTGTAAAAATGTCAGCTTTATAGCTTCAGCAGATTTCGAGAAAATAATTTAATATTCTGATGAAAGGAAGTTGCTCACAAATATCACCTTAAAAGCATAATGCGATAAGAGTTTTGTTATGTAATATTAGTTACACTTAAAACAGATACAGTACCTAGGTAACTTTGCTTTGTACTGTAATATAGTTTTGATTAGTTTATTGATTACTTTTGTAAGGCTAAAGATACTATCAATATAAATGCCAACTTATCATGTCATACTCAATCTCCTTCTTTGGAATATCACTTTCTTTAAGAATGATGTGTTTCATCCACTTAATACAGTATAATATTATACTACTATGGAATTTAAGTGAATATTCCTTCTTAACTCTCTATTATGTTATTGAAATTTTAAAACACATGTGCAATATTAAGAAATCAGTGTTAGTAGTTTTGTTTTACAGACAATATAGATAATATTAAACAGAAAGAAGCCATATAAAAATAACGATATAACATTTCACGTTCCGTTTGAAGTTTGCGCACAACTGTTTTCTTAATCCAACAGGTTGTGTATCCATATACACAACCCTTCCTCTATCCATGTTTAGCGCTTGCTGCCCACGCACGACGTCAAGGTCAGAAAAATGCGTTTGCTTTGACATCACTGGCCTACATAATCAGGACGAGAAACAAGCTGTCTTTCATATTCTTCAATGTTATACTTCCAGCTTCCATCTCCATCATTGAAGAAAAGCTCTGCTGCACAGAAAAAGCAACCATGTCTTCGAAATACACTATATCACTCTATGTTACGTCGGCAACAGACACACAGCAACTGAATGTTTTTCCCCTTCATACTGCACACAGTACAGTGAGACGGTTACCTCGGTTTATAAGCAATTGCCTGCATGGTATAGCCAAAAACAAGGTACAAATAAAAATGCAAGGAAAAAGTTTTTGTTGTCACTGTACAAGTCTGCTCACCTTAAAACTCTGGATGTAATGTTCCTAATTACGTCAGGTGAAGAATATAATGCGTAAAGTTCTGCGTTATGTAACTTTCTCCATTCTCCTGTAACTTCATCCCTCTTAACCCCAAATATTTTCGTAAGAACCTTATTCCCAAACACCTTTAATCTCTGTTCCTCTCTCAAAGTGTGAGTCCAAGTTTCACAAACAGAACAACCGGTAATATAACTGTTTTATAAATTCTAACTTTAAGATTTCTTGACAGCAAACTAGATGACAAAAGCTTCTCAATCGAATAATGATAGGCATTTCCCATATTTATTCTGCGTTTAATTTCCTACAGAGTGTCATTTATATTTGTTACTGTTGCTCCAAGGTATTCGAATTTTTCCATCTCTTTGAAGGATAAATTTCCAGTTTTTTGTATTTCCATTCCGTACAATATTCTGGTCACAAGACATAATCATATACTTTGTCTTTCCTGGATTTACTTCCAAACCTATCGCTTTACTTGCTTCAAGTAAAATTTACGTGTTTTCCCTAATCGTTTCAGTCACCAATCTCATCCTTGATCACGTTCATCCTTGCCTGATATACGCTCTTAAATTCCTTTATGCACTTATATAAGTCTCTAATGTTTTTATTCTTGCTATTTATTCTACCTCATGCAGTTTTTCCATTATGTAATCTCTCTTTAATCTCTCTTTTTATTACTAAGTGTACGACTTTTATTCAATAATTATCTCTACTCCCCTCAACTGGATCCTGAAAAAATTACAATTTTGTCTGTTTCCTTCTTTCTACTACCATGCAACAATCTTCATCAAGCCACGGTTTCTTTATCTTCGTTTCATAATAACCTATGCTCTGCTCAGCTAAAATTTTGATACTATCTCTGATATTTTCCCACACTTTATTAACATCTAACTCTTTCTCAACTTCGTCGGAAATTCCTGAAGCGGCAGATATTTCAAACAATAAAGTTTAATAGAAGTTTCCTTATTTTTGCTTTGTTTTCGAGATAATAATAATAATAATAATAATAATAATAATAATAATAATAATAACAATAATAATAATAATGGTAATATGTTTTATTTTGAATTATATTAATAGAATACGAAGAAGGTACAATCAATTTTTTATACAAGTTACTTGGACGACGTTGTTTAATGAACTGTCCGAGGACAGGTTGGAACCTCATAAATTACACCCCACACAAGGCAACTAAGCCAGGAGAAAATGGGTTAGGGTGACCAGTTCCTTTTCCCCCTCCATTGCATACATTTCTGACTACTACATATTACACTAATGAGAGTTCAGATGTGTACAAACAATTGTTTTTCATTTGACACATATCGTCAAGTAAGTTGTACTGCCTGATAACAGATGTAGGCTTACATATCAGCCAGAATTTAAATCAGATGTGATGCCTGGAATAGAGTAAGCAATATTTTAATACGTAATCACTTTTAAAATTTCTTATTGATTTATGTTGTTTAATGCAACGTTAAATATTCTGACAAGACTGAAAAATGTGTGGTGGAGCATTCGTCTTCTAAAATTTATTTCCTCACATATTTCCAAATTCTATTCTCCAATAATGAACTTGTCAATCAGAGTCAAGTGATCTGAAAAGTGACAATGACAAACCCTGGATCTTGAAGAGAGTTTTTGTCTTGCCGAAGAATTGCTTTGATCGATTTATATAACACTTTCTTTCTCTTGGGGCTGGAAAGAAAGTCTTTTTTTTTTTTTATTGAAAATGTAATATCCGGATTTACATCCGATTGCAAACCAAGTAGCCATGACAACTGAACTTTTACGAAGCTCAGAGCATATTCACGAGATTTATTTAAAATGAATAAATAAAGTCCTTTCACTCCAATTTTAAAATTCACGAACCCGAATACAATCAGGCAAAAGGAAGAATATTATCAAAAATACGCGTTTGAAATAACACCGTAACGTCTTTCACACGGATTAGGAACCCGCAATACTACTGCATAGTTAAAGTGAGAAGTTCGCACAGATGGTTCGTATTTTCGCGTCTGTGGGAATTCAAATGATAGATTAGAGCTTCTAATACTCTGGAATTGGTTCAGTGCAAGAAGAGAACAGAATCCACTAGACCGAGTTTGTCACTGTTTACTTGTAGGGCAACTATAAATATTGTTCTAAAGTAATTTTAATGTAAAAGATTATTCAAAAGACACTTCAAATTTTTAAGCGTTATAAATGTAAATACACGGTTAATTGGATAATTAAGTTGGAAATTTCACTCTTCTGGCAACATCGCCGCTATTTCTTCTCGTATCGAATGAATGAATGAATGAATGAATGAATGAATGAATGAATGAATGAATGAATGAATGAATGAATGAATGAAGCCCTGTTTCCCATGAAGGGCTAGGGCCTCCTACAGGAGGGGAAGCTCGGTGGGTGCGGTTCACATGATGAGCTATTTCACGTGAACAATATTTACATTCACATTCACTATGTGAGATACACTAGAGTTTGTCAAATTTTAGTTCTATATGAGTTTGTTCACTATCTGTCTCCACTCGTTCCTGTTGCGGGCGATGGTTGACCAGTTCCCTCCCAGCTGCTGCTTGAAGGTATCTGCCCATCTTCTTCTTGGCCTGCCTTGTGTTCTCCTTCCTATGTGCGGGTCCCACATGGTGGTTTCTCGCGCCCACCTGCCTTGTTGCTGCCTTGCTACATGACCACCCCACTTCCACTTCGTTATGAGGGCTTTTTCTGTGATGTTCTCAGAAGCTGTAATTGTCTGCAGTGCCGTGATGGAGACCTTGTCTTTCAGTGAAACGCCAACTATCTTCCTCTCCATTTTCCTTTGGCATATTTCGATGTTCGTCTTTTGCCTCTCTGTGAGGGCCCAGGTTTGGCAACCGTATGTTAGCACCGGGAATACACAGGAGTTAAGAGCATCTAATCTGAGTATGCGGTTTATGGACCTGTCAAGGAGTATAAACTTTAGCGCCCAGAAGGCTTTCCAGGATTGTGTTATTCTCCTTTGTATTTCTTTCTCCATCCCTAGACAGTCTGCCCTAGGTAGATGTAATCGTCCACGTGTTCTATCTCTGTTCCTAGTACTGAGATTGGTTTTCTTCTCGTATTACAGATGTAAAAGATCAACGAACTCAGGTCTGTCTCCCTAGGAGAACTACCTCCCACATCCCTTTGTGACTACAATGTTGCAATCTGTTCGCATCGTTCAGTGGCTTGAAATTAGTGGTTTTTTTTTAATTAATCCTCGTGCTGATATGTCCGTCTTAAAATTCATACAGGTTCCTGACAATTATATATAGGCCTAAATAATAAGTCTTAAAAATTTAATAACTTAATTCAGTGCGCAAATCGTTAACATCGTTATTCTCATAGTCGTCGAAATATCACCCATTTATCCCGAATATCCAAGGCTACTATGGCATTCTACCTACGTGATCACCATCAATCTGAAATGAATTCTTAATGAGATTAAACTAGGCTTATGGCGTATAATTAAGATTCATTATTCAGGTCATATGGAGGATTTTTTTACTGGGTTATTTTACACGCTGTAACAACATCTAGGTTATTTAGCGTCTGAATGATATGAAGGTGATAATGCCGGTGAAATGAGTCCGGGGTCCGGCACCGAAAGTTACCCAGCATTTGCCCGTATTGGGTTGAGGGAAAACCCCGGAAAAAACCTCAACCAGGTAACTTGCCCCGACCGGGATTCGAAACCGGGCCACCTGGTTTCGCGGCCAGACGCGCTGTCCGTTACTCCACAGGAGTGGACTTCTTGTTATGTTTGAATGAATAAGCACTGTTGCAGTTATTGATTAATTACATATATTAATACTAATTATTAAATGCATCTGTTAAGTAACTAATTGCAGTATCTTTTCCAAAATCTTGAATATTTAAGTTGTCAATAATATTTCTCTACTATGTAATATAAGACGTTAAAAGAATTTGCAATAGATTTGGGATCCTCTACTTTATAATCACTGATTTTAATGAAAAAAAATTTTCTTTCTTAGATTATCTACAACTTTAACTTTAATAATATTCCTAATGGCTTTAATTGCATTATCTGGATTTTGTGCTTTTCTATTCAAATGTGTTCTATTTCCCTCTTTCATAAATTTTGATAAATTACACTGTACTTCTTGTAGTATTGAAGAATATGAGGATAGTTACATTGCAGCTCATTACATGTAGATTCTTCTTTTTAATACATGAGATTTTTAAGTCCCTGCATTATCTACATGTTTTTACTTTTGAATTTTTTCACAACACTGAGTGGAGAACATCCACTGAAGTGATTCTGAAACGAAGTGAAAATATATAATACATTTACTCTTAATATCAGTAGTACCAATAACATATACATTTTCCAAAATTCATTTTGTAGACATAATTGTAAATAATCACTAGATACAGCATTTACAACCTTTTTTTTTTTGCTTTTATATTAATATTTTGAAATTGTTCAGTAACATTGGCAACAGGATTTGTTTATCATGTTCATACAAGCAATTGATAATAGGTGCTGTCGAATAGGAATTCAGTCTAATTCAGTGTACAAAACTTTTATCAATGGCCGTGCTACTTCAGCTTGTATGCTGGTGGGAAAATGACTCTACGACTAAGGTTTCCAGTTTCAAGGAGTGAATTTAATTTATTTTTACGGAAAAGTTCCGAGAGATAATCTATGTTCATGTCACTAAAGATCACAAATTCCATATGAGATTTCTAAAATCTTTTCTTTACAAATTCAATGTTGGCCATAATTATTAATAAATATTAAGAAATATGAATGACTGTAGTTAGAAGTCTGATTTACATTAGAAAAAAACAAGAAGTTACATTCCTCGGCAAGATTCGATCTTTCGATGTTTGATTTTGTCGTCCAACGCATAAGCACGGACCTATTCAATGCTTATGTTAATACCCTACAATTTAGCTCTAGCAATGTGGCGTCATAACTTTGGGTTTGTTTACTTAATGTAATTAAATTTAATTTGATTAGCTTCGCAACAATTGGACTTCCTGTTATATCCTAATATTTAAATATTTAAGTGAGACTTGATTTATTAACTCTTGCTGTACAAGATGCCCCATATTTAAATAATTCTGTATCATGTTAAATAGTCATTGTCTACACTAAAGTATTATCGTCATCCCTCATTTCTCATCTTAATGGCGAACCGACGTGACATGAGACAGCGAGTTATAGCTCTAGTTGAGGCTGGATATGGGGCTAAAACAGCAGGCCGTTTGGTCGATGTTCCTGGAAGTACAGCCGAGAGGTGGGTTCATCGTTACCAAATTCAGTGGAGGTCAAAAATCGCCCTATCCCTGGGCGTCCGCGGATTTCTTCATTGGAAGAAGATGCTCTCTTATTCGAGGCTGGCAGTTCGACAGGACACCTTTCGGACTGCTAACGAAATAAGAGCAGCATCTAACTTCCCCGGTTGTTCACAGACTGTGATCAGCAGGTTGAGGAACCGCGGTATTAGGAGCCGGAGGGCTGTGCAAATGTCGACCGTCTTGCCTTCGCTACAAATAGAGTGGATTTCATTTGGAGAAATGTAATTTTCTCCAACGAAACAACCATCTCGAGTGATTACGAAAGTCCTGTCCGTGTTTATCGTGAGGATAGTCTCCGACATGATCAGCGCTATGTGCACCGACGTGAAAGATCGGGGCGCTTTAGCATATCGTGTTGGGGGTGGATGTGTTACGATGGACCTGGCGTTATAGAACGCATCGATGGCCGGTTTAATGCGGGAACTTACGAGCACATTCTGGAAAATATATTCCTTTCTTCCGCACCTAGAACGATTTTCCCGAAGGAACATTGCTGTTCCAACAGGATAACCATCCCGTGGACTATGCCGCAAGCATTAAAAGATGGTTTGAAAGGAGACCCGAGATCGAAGTCATTAATTGGCCTCCGAAGTCACCTGATTTGAATGTCATCGAAAATTTATGGGCGGAATTGAAAACGAGAAGGATAGCCACCTATGCCCACCGACGCCCTCTAAATCGAGACGAATTGTGGAATCAAGTTGTTGACACCCGGGAAGATCTCCCCGGGGATTAGAATTTATTCCACATTCTCGTGACATTCATGTCGGACCGACTTAGAGCTGTAATAGAAGCTGATGGCATGTGGACAAGATTTTAAGTTAACAGGTCTCTTTTTGTTACTTATGATTTTTGTTTGAGGAAGAATACTCTTAACTTCCAAGTAAGATCTCTAATTTTTGACAAGGTTCAGCCCACTCGTAAGACCCAGAAGTTGGGCATAAATTATTCATAATTTTCGACAAATTAGGCAGTCCAGGAACTCTGAAGAAATTAATTACACCTCAATAAAAAAATTTTTTACCTGGGATCGAACACGAGACGTTACGGTTAAGCAGTGAAAACGAGACGCTACTATATGAGCTACCGATACATGACAGTGACTGCAGCAGTCTAGACTGTAGATCCCATAGCAGGTATTTGCCACTCGGTACAAAGAAGCAATGAAATTTTTTGACCCGAGCTATGTTGTGAAATCGTGGCCCTAAATGGCTACCTTCTTCGTGATCCTTACTTTGGTC
This sequence comes from Periplaneta americana, assembly GCF_040183065.1. NCBI lineage: Eukaryota > Metazoa > Arthropoda > Insecta > Blattodea > Blattidae > Periplaneta > Periplaneta americana. Next base: position 220,682,295 of record NC_091117.1, read on the forward strand.
CTTGTTTTTGTTGTGGTCCTCGTAACAATTCTTGCTGTATTTTTCATGTTACGTATCGTTACGTCGATATCAAGTGAACCGCGCTGTAGAATTTTAACTTCCGACGACCAAGTGTCGTCTCATTCCTTTTAAGAGTAACTGTAAATAGTGTATGTCCATAAATGTAGATTTGGAAAATAAATAGAAACAACTTAAAAAAAATTATATTCTGAGGGTTCATGTTTTTCATTCATGATTTACCTTACATTATCGTTTTCATTTTGCTATTCCTCTGATAGATGTCTCTGTAATTCCGAAAATTGTGTGCTTGGGAGTTCCTATAGAATTTGTCTCCTGGTAATTGGAGTACGGTATAGTATAATGAGAGAGGAGGTATTAGAATTTTATTTTCTTAACGGAACCAAACAATAAATTCTACGTAGATTGCAATCGATAACATTTCTAGGCTTGTAGAACACACGTTGAGGTCGAATACACCATTGCCTACAAATACATTCTCAGTTATCGTGTATTTCCGATAGGAGACACTAACTTAGATTCTACATACTTGTAATCGAAAACTCACGAACTATCTTCAAAGACATCTTTTCTCAGTCTAAGTTCCTTGCAATCGATACCATTTCTAGGCATGTAGAACAAAAGTTTAGGTCAAGCATACCAATTAATGTCTACAAATAGCTCTTCACTGATTGCGTATTCCTTCCGTTTTCTAGATTCCCCGTCAGAAGGATAGATAGCAGCAACCGTCTTATATACCTATTACACACATTTTAAAATAAAATACTCTATCCCTCTTACTTTAAATGCTGATATACTTTGGCGTTTTATCTAACAAGATTATCCTTCCATTTTTTATATCTATCTTCATTGTTAAGTTCCTATGTTTAGACTATTCCTATAATTATTTATTCTCTGGCACCCTCAAGTGATCTTCGTCGCTTTACCTATATACGTAGAAATAATCTAACAAAGTATTGGCGGCTTGGAAAGCGGGGTTGTCTTTGGTAATAGCAAGTTATGTACGTGGGTTTATTGTGAAGGCTTCACGGTTGTGAATAGTAACTATTGTAAGTTAACAGGTCTCATTTCGTTTCTTATGATTTTTGTTTGAGGAAGAATACTTCTTAACTTCCAAGTACGATTTATATTTTTGACGAGGTTCGGCCCACTTGTAAGATCCAGAAATTGAGCATAAATTATTACATATTTTTCGACAAGTTAGACAGTCGAGGAACTCTGAAGGAATTAATTACACCTCAATAAAAAAAGTTTTACCTGGCATCGCACACGAGACGTTTCGGTTAAGCAGTGGAACCGACACGCTACTATATGAGCTACCGAGACAATACAGTGACAGCAGCAGTCTATAATGTAGATCCCATAGCAGGCGTTTGCCATTCTGTACAGAGAAGCAATGATAGATTGTGACCCGAGCTATGTTGTGAAATCGTGGCCTTAAATGGCTGTCTTCTTCTTGATCCTTATTTTGGTTCTTGTCCTTGTTGTGGTCCTCGTAACAATTCTTGCTGTATTTGTCATGTTACGTATCGTTACGTCGATATCGAGTGAACCGCCCTGTAGAACTTTAACTTCCGACGACCAAGAGTCGTCTCATTCCTTTTAAGGATAACTTTACATCCCTGTTGTCTGTCGAGCTCTTCTATCGTGATTGGGAGCTAAGATCGTCTTATCCCTGTTGTACTTGAAGACATGCAGCTCACTTAAGGGGGTTCGGATTCGCCTATCTTCACAATGTTAAATTTCACCAAGTTCATGAACCATTTTCCCAGAAAACTTTATATGTAGAAAGATGAAACCTTTACCACATATTACAGGAAACCTGTTGATGATTTAGACAGAAGTAGTTTAGTTATTATAAAAATGTTTAAAAAAATATTTTATTACGAGACTGAAATTTGGAAAGAAAAAAAGGAGAGAATTTTTTTTATTATTTTTTAATTATCCAACATAGAAACATTTTTCTGTGTTAAAAGTAGGAAGTACTTATAAAAAAACATGTGGCAAAAATTTGAGCTTTGTATCTTATGTAGAAGCTGAGATAATGGGTCATATGTAAAAAAAAAATGTAATTTTTGGGAAGCTTCTTTCAAAGTTGACAAGAAACATCAACTGACAGGTGTAACAAAAATAAAAAAAAAGATAAAAAAAAGGACTTTCCAATTTCCAAAACAGTGTCATATATCATTGTAATACCTGAAGTCCATAGAATACAATGAGACAATAAAATAAAATTTCAAAAGTTCGTCATTTTTTAGGTTTAGAAACCCCCTTAAAACACGTACAGGACGATTTTTCATTTATAATTAAAAATGTTAATTACACCGAATTTCAAAGAACATTTGAATTTATTTTGCTATTGTTCTTTCCCAATACTTCCTTTTTTGTTACATCCATTGTGAATAATCCCAAAGAACTGAATTATTAAAGTTCACACTCAGCAGACTCACAAGTGGTGTTGAATCAATTTCTCTGTCTGATGGCATCCCAACGATTCCACGCCAAATGTAAACACAGAAACTGTACAAGTGCTACTTAGACACGGGAGCATTATTATGTAGCTCGTGATTCCATTTAGTTATTGACATTTTCTTCTCGCACAAAGTAAATTGGGCTCCCTGCCAGCAGTTGCAGGCCGTTTTCCATTAACACAATGTCTTATCCTCCTGGTCCAGTAAGCCCCACCTCTTTGCGCTGGGCGTCTCTTTTTCCGAGAACTAATCACCATCCCGATCACCTCTCCACTAGTGTAATAGCGAACATCCCGGTCTGAATGGCCTTGTTTCACTCCCTTGCAAGCGGTTTGCCTGCTTGTCCATAGCTCTGTCTCCTTCTTCTATTTTGTCTCGCTTGAAATGCTGATTTCCTCTCATTGTGCACCGAGTTTGTTGTCAGACCTGCTTTCTTTTCCTAACATACATCTTATTGTTCACCAAGAGTGACGTCAGATAAGAAACAAGTGCTTTCTTTGGAAATACTTATTTTTTTTTACTGTGACGACAGATAAAAGGCACGAAATAGGTCCACGGATTTCAGTTTTATGTATTAAACCTGAGGAAGACATTTAAATCGGGCTATAGCGATCGTCTCTTTCTATTGCTCTGTCTTCCAATTCTAACATCTCGACATTATTTTATATTTATATTATTTTCATGACAAAGATTTCGAACAATGACAAAAATGCTGAATATCGATCGAGCTTAAATATGCTATATACATTAACTCATCTCAGAATCCAGAAATCTGCACTTTACTAATAGAATGACTTTACTAATGGACGATAATTATACACAGTATTTAAAGGGTGTAATTGATATATTGTTATTGAAGTGTTCTATCAGTGAAGAATTATGTTGTGTCAGTGAAGTGTGTTGAGTAAGTGAAATGTGTTCCTCTCAGTGAAGCTTTATAGTTTATAGTGGCAGTGCAAAGTATTTGAACAGTGAAATGTTTTTGAAGTGTTAGTGAAATCAGGATAGAATCAGTGAAATGTGTCGTAGTTCCAGTGCAGTGAGTGAGTGACAGCGAAATGAGTGTAGTGTTGAAAGGAACTTGTGCAGATATGAACATATCATACTCGTGGGTTTTAGTTCGAACATGGGTTTAAGATATAAATTAGATTTACTTTAAAAGTTATTTTAAGTGATCATGCTTCATTTAATTTAGGATGTTCCCTGTTATTATTATTATTATTATTATTATTATTATTATTATTATTATTATTATTATTATTATTATTATTATTATTGACCACTAAATATGTGTTTCTATAATTATTCTTCTGTACATGCATGAATATTTATATTATTAGATCTTCTCCCTATAAGGATAAAATTATTAGATTTTATCTCAATTTTAATCTTCTTAATCTTTGGATGAGGGTAACTATTTATTAGTTATTCATTTAATAATAATATTGTAGAAAAACTGATTCAATGTTATGTGTCAATGAACTGTTAAACGCCAGGAATTGATATGTCTTAAATCATAATACATATTAAGACACTGGAAAAGATTAAAAAAACGGGCTCTTAAGTGTTGTCGGAAAAATTCACCCATTAAAATGGGACACACTCAATGACAGGAGAACGCGAATTCGATTATGCGTACTGTTCAAAACATACAGAGGTGAGCCTGCCTGGAGAGAAATAAAAAATAGGTTGCAGCCGCCAAATTACTCTTCAAGGAACGACCACTCATATAAATCGAGGGAAAGAAGACAGAGGACGGACACTGGAAAGTTTTCTTTTCTCAATCGTACTATCAGGGACTGGAATGCTTTACCTGCAGACTTACTAAAGGCTTTAACAACAACCAAAAATGTATTTAAAAATAGGCTTAAGGACCTTACTAATAGACGGTAATTATACACAGTATGTAAAGAGTGTAAAAGATATGTTGTTATTGAAGTGTTGTATCAGTGAAGAATTATGTTGTGTCAGTGAAGTGTGTTGTATCAGTGAAGAAGTATGTCGTGTCAGTGAAGTGTGCTGTGTAAGTGAAACGTGTTCCTGTCAGTGAAGCTGTATAGGTTATAGTGGCAGTGCAAAGTATTTGAACAGTGAAATGTTTTTAAAGTGTTAGTGAAATCAGGATAGAATCAGTGAAATGTGTCGTAGTTCCAGTGCAGTGAGTGAGTTGACAGCGAAATAAGTGTAATGTTGAAAGGTACTTGTGCAGATATGAACATATACTCTTGGGTTTTAGTTCGATCTTAGTTTTAAGATACAAATTAGAATATTTCAAATGTTATTTTAAGTGATCGTTTCATTTAATTTAGTATATTCCCTGTTGTTGTTGTTGTTATTATTATTATTATTAATTATTGTTAGTATTAATTATTAGTAATATTATTAATCGTATTTTTAATTAAGTTTATTATTGTCATTATTGAGTGTAATTAGTTACCACTACCACCGGGTATATACCCACTGCAGTGTGAATAAATACATACATGCATACATACATACATAACCAGGAAGAGAAACATGACATAAATAAATGTAAGGAATTCAGCTACCTAATGGGGTTTGAAATATCTCGTGCTCTAAAACCTTTGAATAGAACAGAATTTCTCAAAAGAGTAATGATTAAAGTAACCTGTCCATAAGAAGTTTTTAATTTTGAAAACTACGAATTTCTCGACCACGTATCAAAAGAAGAATTTAGAAAATTCCTGATTATATTCAAGAGGAAGGTTAAAAAAATAAGCAAGAAAAATCGTGTATTATTCACTGCTCTTGATGACAGAAGTGACATTACTGATACAGCAAATCTTGAGATTTTTATCCGCGGGAATGATGAAGATGTTACTACAGGAACCACCACTGGTTGTAGTTTTCATGCCAAGTGCCTTTCCTCCGTCTCCTTACTTCATAGGCTGTCTGTCGCATGTAATCACTGCAGCTCGAGTTTTGGTCACCGCTGATCGAGACCTTTGTGAAAAGACCACGAGTCTCTCTTTCACTGGCAGTACACGGAGCATAGATATAATAGCTTTCAAGGAATCTTCAAGATCTGGATTCATAATTGATCCCACTGTACGTTTCGAAACGAATGAGGAACAGCCAGCAGAAGTGGATAAGGAAAAAAAGAATAACTACAATCCTACCATTCCATATTACCTCCAAAAGTACCAGCTAGAAGGGCTTGAAGTAATCGGACTTCTGGTTGGAGCAAGAGGTACCGCTACTCTTTTCACGAAAGATATGTTTAAGAGGCTTGGAATACCTACATCTATTATTCCGATTGTAACTTTAGCTGCATTGAAAGGATCATTTGCTCTCCTGAAGCATCACCTATATTCGAAATGAAATCAAGTTCATTAGCATTCTTTACTTTTTTGTAACACTTGCGTCTCTAAAAGTAGGTACATTTCCACCAATCACAATAGTAATATGCGTTACAAGAGCGGTATGTTGATGTTTTCATGTTCGAGGAAAAGATTGAAAAAGCGAAACGTAGTTGAGATTTCTTAATTTCCGAGAACATGAAAACAAACATACAGCTCGTGTATCGTACATTATTTTGTGCGGAGATCGTTTATTACATACCTGAAAGAGGAATTTCTAATTAGTTGCAATGATATCTCCATCTTGGTTTCTGTTCAATGACGGCAACTTTTAAAAACTAAAATATCTATCTTCAACATTGTTGCTATAAAATGTTTTCTGTGTTTACTATATTCCAGCAGGCCGTGATATACGTCTGTCTTTTTTCCCCCAGTCTATAAATGCGAACTTAAAACAAACGGTAAGGTTATGTAATGATTTATTTTTCATTTTAATATTTTAACAATATTATTTATATAACATATTGCAGTAATAACATCGGCATCTGGAATCTTGTTGATTTTTTCACGGCTTCCTTAATGTTACTTGCATTACAAATGCAGTAAATTTTGTGATGTTGTAGAGTTTACTTGATTTTTGCAAATATTTAAAAACAATAATTAACATTGCAATTTAGGCGAAATTGCAGTGGTAAGTTTCCTATTTATAATTATTACTATGTTAAACGTCTCTAAAAATAATATGTTAAAAGCCTAAAGCAGTAAAATGAATATGGCGCTTAAACGGTAAGACGAGGGAAATTGTTATGTGTGTTACGTTGGGAATACTGAATGTGATATTTCACACTTACCGCGTATTGGTTTTGTGCGGAAAGCAAGCAAATACGCACGATCTCGGACAAAATGTATTTGCAGCTATGTACTTGTAGGAGTTTCATTGTCAAAACAAAATTAATGGTTCATTTGAACTTTTGAACATTTATATGGTTAAGTACTCTTTGTCCCTTGTGGCAGCTCACGAATAGTGAGAAGATTTCTAAATTAAAAAAATAATAATAAAATATTGATTAGCCTAGGAGTAGAACAATACGTTTTCTCTGAAACCTATGATTATTGGGCAGCCTCCAAAGAGGTTCGTAACTCTATACGACTTACATGTAATCATTTATTCAAATTTTCTTAACCTTCTCTTTTAAGCCTTATACTGTACATTTTTTGTCTAGTGTAAGATAGCCTCGCTGTCATCATAGTACTGCTCCGCTCCCTGAATCGGTCGCTCACTGTCCTTCCTTCCTTCCTTTGCTATCTTTATTACTCCTTCCCATTTGCTTCCATTTTTTGTGCTCTTTGCGAATGTGACATCTCTAACCAGACGATTGTCGTTCGCAAAATGCAGGATCTATAGTAAGAACGCCTCTTCCTCTCTCTCCCTACAGTATATCTCGACAAAGTTTATTTTCCATCTCCTCAAATTGTTTGTGTTTATCGCTTTTCTTTTATTCTCTGTAGAAAAGTTCCTCAAGGATCAAGGCCTTCTCTACCCACCCGATTGCCACTATCTTTATATTCTCAGTCGATAGCTCAATTTGCTTCTTTACTTCAAAAGAACTCATTCTGATATGGCTACCATCGCATTTGCGTACAAATACAACAAAGAGACATCAGATGCAAGTAGCGAATTTAACAGCAGTCATTGTGCCGTGTACCTAATTAGGCTGTGGCTTCTAACGATGCCAGCAGCTAGCGCAGCGTCTCGACTGTGTTCGCTTCTAGAAGCATCATTAACTTGCAGTTTGAATACTTGCGGCATTGAAGTTTCAGGAGAAAAATTAAAACAAGTTTACTGTATTAATGTATCAGAATATAAACAAAGCGTAACTCCTAAATCCTGCAGTCTTCATTATTGTACTTCTTATGCATTAACTGCTATTCTACGTTAACACGCATCTGTAACTACAAATATAGCTAAGATTTTAAACTAAGATTATGAATTTGTAAATTGCACTTCCCTAACAAATTGCTAGACCGGTGCAAGGACATGTCCCGAGACAACCAGACCAAAAACACCGCAAAAAATATAATCCCGGTTATCTTTTTTATTTGCAAACGTTACAGCTTGAGCCCAGCTGTAATAATAATAATAATAATAATAATAATAATAATAATAATAATAATAATAATAATAATAATAATAATAATAATAATAGGCCAAATACTATAATTAGTAAAATCTTTAAGCTTCAATACTGTAAAATGCACAGTGGCTTTCGGCAAATTACTATTTCTCATTTTTGACTCTTCCTCTAATTTCTAGTGAGCACCACTGATCTATAGTGTTAGTTGAGAGGCCGGAGGGAAAAAGACCTTTGTATGTACGTATGTATGTATGTATGTATGTATGTATGTACGTACGTATGTATGTATGTATGTATGTATGTATGTATGTATTTATTCACACTGCAATAGGTATATACCCGGTGGCAGTGGTAACTAATTACACTCAATAATGACAATAATAAACTTACTTAAAAATACGATTAATAATATCACTAATAATCAATACTAACAATAATTAATAATAATAATAATAATAATAATAATAATAATAATAATAATAATAATAATAATAATAATAATAATAATAGTAACAACAACAGCAGGGAATATACTAAATTAAATTAAATGATCACTTAAAATAACATTTCAAATAAATCTAATTTGTATCTTAAAACTAAGATCGAATTAAAACCCACGAGTATGATATGTTCATATCTGCACAGGTAGCTTTCAAATTACACTCATTTCGCTGTCAACTCACTCACTGCAATGGAACTACGACACATTTCACTGATTCTATCCTGATTTCACTAACACTTCAAAAACATTTCACTGTTCAAATACTTTGCACTGCCACTATAAACTATAAAGCTTCACTGACAGGAACACGTTTCACTTACACGACACACTTCACTGACACGACATACTTCTTCACTGATACAACACACTTCACTGACACAACATAATTCTTCACTGATACAACACTTCAATAACAACATATCTTTTACACTCTTTACATACTGTGTATAATTACCGTCTATTAGTAAGGTCCTTAAGCCTATTTTTAAATGCATTTTTGGTTGTTGGTAAAGCCTTTAGTAAGTCTGCAGGTAAAGCATTCCAGTCCCTGATAGTACGATTGAGAAAAGAAAACTTTCCAGTGTCCGTCCTCTGTCTTCTTTCCCTCAATTTATATGAGTGGTCGTTCCTTTTGGGGAGGCCGAGGCATAGATGGGAGGATAATATTAAAATGGATTTGAGAGGTGGGAAATGATGATAGAGGCTGGATTAATCTTGCACAGGATAGGGACCGTTGGCGGGCTTATGTGAGGGCGGCAATGAACCTCCGGGTTCCTTAAAAGCCGTAAGTAAGTAAGTATGAAGAAAGTATAACTGTACGCATTTAAGTCGACATTACTCCAAAAATCAGTAACAGCATTAATATATACACTAAAATGATAATAATTCATTGTCAGCTGTTTTGTACAAACTACACTCACACTAACACAAGCTTACAACCCACACTGAATAAAGGAAAGGCAAATTTCCATTTTTCCGCTGGGAATCGAAGTATGATCCGCTGTAATACTAGCCAGAAATTAGACACCTATAACAATATTTAACTTTGTTTTACTATTGAATAGATTATAAGAGTGTATTCCAGCAAAGTTTGATTACAATGCGCCTATTGGTAACTTTATAGTAGGTACTTATAGCGCGTGATGTTACACACTTTCATACAATCTAAGAGAAAAGGCAGTTGCTGGAGGTGGAGTGTTAATGACTGGAAAGAAACGGAGCAGACGTCATGGCTGATGTGTTCTTTGGAAAAAAGGAACTGCGAATGAAAACAGAGAGTAAAAAAGTAATGTCGCTTGGCGGTTGGCTTCAAGACATTCGACCCACGCAAAAAAAAAAAAAAAAAATGCGGCATCTTCTGGTATATGTGAGGTAAGAAACAGAGAAGGGTCTGCGAATGAGCTCTGAGGAGATGATTACAAGGAGATGAACTGGAATGTGGGGATGCATGAAGGGCTACTTCTAGTACTTGCCAAAACTTTTTACATCAGGAAAATCTTAGTTGTTCACGAATATAATAGTCTACTGACCGACAAAAAGTAGAACACTTAAAATAAATAATATTTCTGTTATTAATTAACAGCTAAGGAAACCTGTTTCCTTCTTCAAAATGATTTAAAAAATTAGAGCAGGCATGGGCAATTTGTTGCCGCACAGTCACTGTATATACCACTCCATTTTTTCCTCCACAAATGTCCCACCTAATTATTAATAATAATTATTTAGTAGTGAAATGTTATTCGGCTTCAATGGTTTCTGGTTTTTCAAGAAATGAATTTAATTCATATATTATTATTTATATTTCTATCTTTTTAGTTTTTATTTTATTAATATAAATGTTATGGGGGATAAGCTCTGTTGGTATATTTTTTATAATTTTGATTATTTTTTGTTAGTGTTGGTTTTATAATAACTATCATTTTAAGTTCGTTAAAATTTTATTTTTTTAATTTTGATTTATTAGTATTTAATTGTTTTATTGGAATTTTTTATTAAATTGTTATTTACTTGTAATTATGCGCAAACCCATTTATCAATAAGAACTCTCAAAAAAGATTACGCTGTTATCCCTAAGGCAATTTAATCTTATAATCAACAAACTTGGATCAACCATAATTATTAATAATAATTATTTAGTAGTGAAATGTTATTCGGCTTCAATGGTTTCTGGTTTTTCAAGAAATGAATTTAATTCATATATTATTATTTACATTTCTATCTTTTTAGTTTTTAGTTTATTAATATAAATGCTATGGGGGATAATATATATTAATATGTATTTATATATATTATATAATATATAATATATATTATATTATATATATTAATAATTATTATTTAGTAGTGAAATGTTATTCGGCTTCAATGGTTTCTGGTTTTTCAAGAAATGAATTTAATTCATATATTATTATTTACATTTCTATCTTTTTAGTTTTTATTTTATTAATATAAATGCTATGGGGGATAAGCTCTATTGGTATATTTTTATAATTTTTATTATTTTTGATTAGTGTTGGTTTTATAATAACTATAATTTTAAGTTTGTTAAAATTTTATTTTATTTTTTTTTAGATTTTGATTTATTAGTATTTAATTGTTTCATTGGAATTTTTTATTAAATTTGTTATTTACTTATAATTATGCGCAAACCCATTTATCAATAAGAACTCTCAAAAAAGATTACGCTGTTATCCCTAAGGTAATTTAATCCTATAATCAACAAACTTGGATCAACCATTCATAAATAAATGTAGCCTATACTACAGAAAAAGAGTTAATTAATTCTTCCCATCGGATTCTTCACTATTCCAATAGGATTCTGATTAATTCCATCACAGCATTATATTTCATGAAATAAATTATTAACAAATTGACATACAGAATTCAAAAGATTACTTGGAACAAAAAATGTTTATAAAGGAGCATCATTTATCTTCATCTCTTTATTTTCAATAATTATATTTAATAACTTCCTGGGTCTATTTCCATGTATCTTCACCAGAACAAGCCACATAGTATTAACATTATCCCTAGCATTACCACTCTGAGTCAGTATTATAGGTCATTTGTCCTTCCTTTCAAATACCTTTAACTTCAACGTGTTTATGTATTTCTAATTTTGCATACAGTAAGCAGGGGTTGAACTCGGTATCATAGCGTTCTAATCAGAAATGTGTAAAGTGGTGGAATATTGCGAATAAACTGTAGGTTTCGTTTTTAATTTCTAAGAAACATAAGAACAAGATTATTTTGTTATTATGAACAAAGATGAAATTCAGTACCTTAACTGTTCAGTTAAGATTTATATAAAACATTATAATATCAGATGTTGAACGTAAAGATTTTGAGGAACATAAACTTTCAGAAATGACTTTAAAATGGGATAGTTAAAAATGGTTTATATTTATAAAATAGTTGCTACAGGATATAAAGCACCTTGAGAGAGGAACAAAGATTAAGGGTGTGTGAGAATAGGGGCTAAGAGGGATGAAGTTACAAGCGAATGGAGAAAGTTACCCAACGCAGAACTGCACGCATTGTATTCTTCACCTGATATAATTAGGAACATTAAATCCAGACGATTGAGAAAGGCAGGGCATGTAGCACGTATGGGCGAATCCAGAAATGTGTATATAGTGTTAGTTGGGAGACCGGAGGGAAAAAGACCTTTAGGGAGGCCGAGACGTAGATGGGAGGATAATATTAAAATAGATTAAAGGGAGGTGGGATATGATGGTATAGACTGGATTAATCTTGCTCAGGATAGGGACTGATGGCGGGCTTATGTGAGGGCGGCAATGAACCTTCGGGTTAATTAAAAGCCATTTGCAAGTAAGTAAGTTATTTTAATGTAATTTTTTATTCAAGTTGAAATACTGAGGAAGTTTACAAGAATCTTTGACAACAATTTTCTAGTGCAACAGCCAACCCACAATCACTACTATTTTCAAGTGTAGTCTGATCAATTTATCGTATTTCAAACACATAGGTGAATCATAGAGAAAAGAGGCCTACAGAATGTTTATCCTTGCAAGTGCTCTTGGGAATCATCTTAAACTTTGTGAGCTCCTAGCCTGAAAGCCATTTGTTCCACTTCGTCACACAATTTCACTTAAGGGACTTAAGCATATTTTGCAGAAGAAAATATCAACATACCTTTATCTAGTTCTAGTAAAACCTTACTTGGCTGGGCAATGAGGTCAAGAATTAAAAAAAAATAGACATCGTATTATTAATAACATTAATGTGTAGGACTCGAAGAATTTTTCGTTCGAAAATCCTAAGTAATGTAGGATGGTTTCTGTGAACTGCTGAAGCTTCTTTGTAATTATTCGTCTTAGAGAAGAAGTGAAATGAGCAATACCGTAGTGTCAGTGGTGATATTAATATATGTAAAGCCTTATGTATAAGCAGTATTTTATATAAAATTAAATGTTTTTAGTAGGTTATTTTTGACGCTGCATCAACATCTTAGGTTATTTAGCATTTGAATGAGACGAAGGTGATAATGCTGGTGAAATGAGTCCGGGGTCCAGCACCGAAAGTTATCCAGTATTTGCTCATATTGGGTTGAGGGATAACCCCGGAAAAAAACTGGTTATGTAACATCAAAAGATTGAAATAGTGTCGTCACCTCTAAAAACAGTATTATTTTATAAACTTAATAAATATCTATCACATGTTAAAATGACTTAGAACCACACCTTGCACAATTTTAAATTGGTTTTATACATGTCTTTAATTTCTTTTATAATAAGCACATATGTTTCTTCTTGTATTTCACCTATGCTCAATTTGTCAATTTATGTCTCTCCTCCTGAAGATGATTTTAAAAAAATCGAAAATATTAGTGGAATTATAACTTTGTAGTGTGAATAAACAGAAAATTGTTTCTATATTAATTGATAAGTTGTAGACGGAAACTATAAAATCATTATTACTATATGAAGAATTTAGAATCGAAGTTAAAAAATATGCCACCAAATGTAGAAGTACGGGAGTAAGCAAATAACTACCGAAGCATTACAAATAAATGCTACGAAATCACATTCAGCACCAATGAGTTGTGAGGGTTGTACCTAGGAGGTAAAACTCCACTCACACTCGTGACGTCATTAAAGCACTCCGTATAGTAAACTAGTATTTTCTCAATACGTACCTCATCTGCGCTCTTTAGTGATGATGATGATGATGACGACGACGACGACGAATTGTAAAAATTTCAGAATTTTTTTGCCTGGAAACATATACTGAATATAATTTGTTTGTAATGGAGTATTTTAATGAATTCTCCTCCAAATTGAAATGAATATATACCGTAATTCCACATAAACATTAACTATTCTCTTTGCGTCTCTTTTCAGTTAGTTATTTAATAACGTTTTATTTTGCGGCGATGGGTTTGGTGATAGCGAGATGGTATTTGGCGAGATGAGGACGAGGATTTGTCATAGATTACCTGACATTCGCCTTACGTTTGAGGAAAACCTCGGGGAAAAAACCAATCAGGTAATCAGTCCAAGCGGGAATCGAACCCACAGCGCAACTTCGGATCGGCAGGCAAGTGTCTCATTTGACTGAACTACTCCGGTGGCCTTTTATTACGTCACTGTACAAGTATTAGAGAACGGCAAATGTAAATGACAAAACAGAAAGTAGCAGTTTCAAATTTACTATTTTTCCCTCCTACTTTAAGTCTCCCGAGTTAGACCAGCAAATAAATAAAATGGAGATGACCTGTATTTTAATATTCCAGCCGCATCAATATTCACCCGATGACAGAAGCGGGATCAAAACTCTGGCCGCATCATATGAGTAATAGATTGTCATGGCAACGCGGACACAGACGGATGTGTTACAGGAACATTGAATGAAACCCGGAGAAAGAATAAATCGAATGGTAAAAGACGCAACACTGTTCACAAAACCCAAAGGGATAGAAAGGCCTACTGGGTGGAACAAGAAACATATAAACGCGGTATGAAAACTTGAACTAGAAGCGTTTCGAGAATCGGATATCTGTGCATTCCCTGAAACTTCCATCAGCTCTCTGGAGTGTAACCAAGCAGTTGGCGCAACGAAAAACTTGATTCAAGATTTCTGTTTCAGTGACAAAACACGTACATTCTCATTAAACTTTTAGGGGTGTTATTCATAGACATTTCGCTAGCCCGCGCTACGAGCGTGCTAAACTAGCCCCGGCTATCGAGTGATTACTTGTACAGGATTCATATCATATCGCTAACACTGGTTTATGAATACGAAAAACGTTAGTTCGCTGATCATCCACCGGAAGCCCGCGCTGAAAATGTCTATGAATATGGCCCTTAGTGTTCAGCAACTACAGAGTTCCTTTTTTATGTTGCGTATTACATTACTGTTAATAAGTTAACTGTCTTGACCTGTAGGCTAATTCATAATCATAAGGCACTAAAATTAAATGACATACTTCGAAATTTGGGTCTTGCTGAAGTTCTCTAATTTGGGGGCCTACAAACACTTCTTCCTTTTTTTTCTGCTGAAAGAAGAGAAAATTTTTTGAAAGATATTATTATTATTATTATTATTATTATTATTATTATTATTATTATTATTATTATTATTATTTATTATTATTATTAAATGATAATCGGGAGGAAATTAAACACAGAATAAATATGCGAAATGCCTCTTATTATTCGCTTCAGAAGCTTTTATCATCCAGTCTGCTATCAAAAAATCTGAAAGTTAGAATTTACAACACAGTTATATTTGTTATGTTATGTTTTATTTAACGACGCTCGCAATTGCAGATGTTATATCAGCGTCGCCGGGTGTGCCGGAATTTTGTCCCGCAGGAGTTCTTTTACATGCCAGTAAATCTACTGACATGAGCATGTCGCATTTAAGCATACGTAAATGCAATCGACCTGGCCCGGGATCGAACCCTCAACCTTGGGCATAGAAGGCCAGCGCTATACCAATTCGCCAACCAGGTCGAGTACATAGTTATATTACCAGTTGTTCTTTATGTAGTGAAACTTGGACTCTCACTTTGGGAGAGGAACATAGGTTAAGGGTGTTGAGAATAAGGTGTTTCGGAAAATATTTGGGGCTAAGAGGGATGAAGTTACAGGAGAATGGAGAAAGTTACACAACACAGAGCTGCACGCATTGTATTCTTCACCTGACATAATTGGGAACATTAAATCGAGACGTTAGAGATGGGCAGGACATGTAGCACGTATGGGTGAATCTAGAAATGCATATAGAGTGTTAGTTGGGAGACCGGAGGGGAAAAGACCTTTGGTGAGGCCGAGACGTAGATGGGAAGATAATATAAAAATGGGTTTGAGGGAGGTGGGATGTGATGATAGAGAATGGATTAATCTTGCTCAGGATAGGGACCAATGGCGGGCTTAAGTGAGGCGGCAATGAACCTGCGAGTTCCTTAAAAGCCAATAAGTAAGTATTAATAATAATAATAATAATAATTACTTACAAATAGCTTTTAAGGAACCCGGATGTTCATTGCCGCCCTCACAAAAGCCCGCCATAGGTCCTTGTTCTGGGCAAAATTAATCCAGTCCCTAGTATCTTATTCCACCTTCCTCAAATCCATTTTTATATTATCCTCCAATCTACGTCTCGTTCAGCCCAAAGATATTTCTCCCTCCGGCCTCCCAACTAACACTCTAGGCCTATATGAAATTCTGGATTCACCCATACGTGCTACATGCCCTGCCCATTTCAAACGTCTCGATTTGTTGTTAAGTTAACTGTCTGAAGACAGGTCTGAACGTCACAAGTAATACCAAGAAGGCACCACCTATGAGGCAACTAGGTCAGGAGATAATGGGGTAGGATGGCCAGTTACTTTCCCCCCTCCATTGGATACATCGCCGACAAGCTATATACGTCTGGATTTAATATTCCTAATTATATCCGGTGAAGAATACAATGCTTGCAGTTCTATACTGTGTAACTTTCTCCATTCTCCTGTAACTTCATCTCTATTAGCCCCAAATATTTTCCTAAGCACCTTATTCTCAAACACCCTTAATCTCTGTTCCTCTATCAAATTGAGAGTCCAAGTTTCACAACCATACAGAACAACCGGTAATATAATTGTTCTATAATTCTAACTTACAGATTTTTTGACAGCAGACTGGATGATAAGAGCTTCTCAACCGAATAATAACAGGCATTTCCCATATTTATTCTGCGTTAAAAAATTAATAATAATAATAATAATAATAATAATAATAATAATAATAATAATAATAATAATAATAATAATAATAATAATAATAATGAATACATTACACATTAAACGAGAAACTGACAATAGAACAGTTAGAATATTTATTAAGGGGTTTAGCCAATGTTGAGAAATTTGACAGGTGTTTAACAAGCAATTCCATGAACTGGAATGTGATTCTTCAATTTTAATTTGAATTCTGATGTTGTCCGACAGTCTCTTACATAGTCAGAGAGAGAATTCCAGAGGAGTGGAATCGGTATTCCGAAAGATGATGAGTAGAAGGATGTTCTGTGCAGAGAAATAGAGAGAAGGTACATGTTCCGGGTACGAGATAAACAAAACGAAATGCATGCTAAGAGGGTGTGAAGGTGTGGATAATTTTAAATAGTAATAAGAGGGAGTTGAAGAGTTTTCTTTCTTTGAGTGGATTCCATGACAACAGTTCTAGTGACGGTGTTACATGATCGAATTTTCTATTGTTACAAACTAAACGAACGCAGATATTGTGAAGGCATTTTATCCTGTGTACGAGATCAGTATTTAGGTTCGTCAATAGAGAATTGCAATATACGAAATGAGGCATCACTGAAGTTTGAATGAAATTATTTTTGAGGCTAAGAGGTAGAAAGTTCATCAAGAGTTTGAGGGAATGAATATTATAGAAAAACTTTTCTTACATAGGCCTACTATATAGGTCATTTGACTTTGAAAAGTTAAATTTTATCCTAAATATACTCCTACATTTTTTTTTACTGTTTTGCTATACGTAATTGCGATATTATTTATTTTCGTGTTCGATACAGGGCTAGATGTATTTTGTTTAATTGTCATTGGTGTACCATTATTATAGCTTGCGATTTGTCCGGGTTTAGTCTGAGTCAAAATTTTTGCAACCATTGAGCTGAAGATGCTAGATCTTCATCAATTCTGATCACAGAGTCATACGGCTATTACTTGTGAATAATTGAGGCGTTCGGGAGTAAAACTTGGTAAGTGACGTTTTAGTGTTTTGAAGTTATTATGTAGGTAAACATTTATACAGGAACATCATTTTATTTTTACTTCAATTTTTATTATATCCAAGTTTTTGAATGTACTCACTCCCACCCCTTCTACTAGTAAAATTCTAACTGTTCTCCACACAGAACCAAGGCCGCGTATGCAGTACTGAGTTAGTGAGTATAGTACGTTCCAGAAATATGTTCGCGTTTTCCAATGACGAAAGAGCTTTCAATATTGAATCATTTTCGCACAGGTACTGTCGTCCGTTTGTGTACGTCACATCCTGGTTTCTCCCACCTGCTTCTGTTCGCCCCTGTGTAAAGTCTAGTCTGTCTTAGCTCTTTTCTAAAAACATTAATTTCTGTTAGGAATTGGACGTCTACGTAATATTATGCAACTGTTTAAAATAACTTAAATAAAAAGGCCCTCGTTAAGTAAATAACTGTCACGTGATCCCCCCCCCTTTCTACGATCATGCGGCATAACCACTTGGACGGACAGTAGATAGTATGTCTGAGTAATTTTATCTTTTCGGATCGGGCAGAAGTGAAGATTGAATTTACAGTATATAAGGTAGACTATTTTATAGAGTAGGTACAGAATTATTTCAACATGAGTTACTGATACGAAGTACGAACCTTGTAATTGGAATTATGTACAATAGTCTACAGTGCGATGATATGCACATTAGAACTGAAGCCTGTATCGAAATGAACGGCCACCATTTTCAAAAATGTGTTTAAATATCCATAATATGATTATTTTTCAATTTAACTTCATTCTCTATATTGTACGCTAATGTGCTGTAGACAGTATAATATACACTGCATAATGAATACGTCCACATGGACAGCTCAGTTCGTGAGTAAGAACACTCATTGTTAATACTGTACTGTATTTTGATTAAACAAAAACCTAATGAAAATGACCAAACTCAAAAGCGCGATATTTCCTAGTTTACGTAAATGGATGAACTACTTTTCTTCCCTCCTATACCTAGTAAAGTGATTTGTATTTTACGCCAGTACCATCGAACTCCAGTCGTGGAAGGGGGAGCAAGCGGTGTTTCCGGTTCTAGACCTTTAATCCAAAGATATAGCCAAGTTGATATTAAAAATGTTAGTAAAAATAAAATGATGTCCCTGTACATGCGAAAGTTTGTATAGTTACAAGGAAAGTAAAATATGTATATTTCTGCCATCTGTTGAGATGTTGGAAGACTAACTACTGCATTAGACACAGAATGTAAGATACCATATTATACGCTATACCTATATCTTTTTTTTTAAGTAGGTTATTTTACGACGCTTTATCAACAACGTTGGTTCTTTAGCGTCTGAATGAGATGAAGGTGATAATGCCGGTGAAATGGGCCCGGGGTCCAGCACCGAAAGTTACTCAGCATTTGCTCAAATTGGGTTGAGGGAAAACCCCTGAAAAAACCTCAACCAGGTAACTTGTCCCGACCGGGAATCGAACCCGGGCCACCTGGTTTCGCGTCCAGACGCGCTGACCGTTACTCCGCAAGTGTGGACTATATTTTTTTTTACTAAAATATCAGGCAGTACATCATTTATTGCTACAAATATAAAATTACTCTATGACTCTGCTGTATGGTCTTAACTAACACTGAAGCTGATGATTTTAACAAAGACAATAGTTTTAGTAAACACAGTGCAAGTATGTGTAATGTTCCGCCAGCATTATGCAGCAGAGAACAGCCTAGCAACGCTGATGCTTGTTGCGCGTTTAATTTCTGTAGGAATGAAATAGGACTGGAAGTGTAAGCCTTCTTGTTCCCAAATTCATTCCTTGCCTCGTAATTCGATAGAAAAGGCGCAAGCTGGGACTTCACAGCAACAGAACTCGACAACTTGTCTCGGGAGAGCGTCTGATCGAGACGCGCTGAACGTCGGGATATACTTCACGAAATTTACTTGTGGGGAGGGGGACGTTGCACATTTGTGGTACACACAATAGTCTGCCGGCTTACATATCCACTTCTTCGTTTTATAGAGGGAGTCGAGGAATGTAACACATCACACTTTAGCATTATCTCATGATGAGGCGGCCATGTTCACGCAATGGTTAAAGAGTAACTATAACTTTTAATTAATGTCTGTGAAGTTGAATAGTATACTGTATAGCTCAACTGATGAATTGTTTAAGCTTATAAATTGAATTAATCTACTTCATATGAATTGTACAATTTTGTATAGCTTAACGAAAATAAGTTTGTAAATTGAACTAATTTGATTGTATATGTTTGTATAGTTTGGCTGATGAATTGTAAATGCTTTTAAAATGAATACTAATCTGTATAGCCCTACTAATGAATTGGATACCCTGCAAATTGAATGGTAATCTGTATAGCTCAATTGACGAATTGTATATGCTGTAAATTGTATAGTAGTGTGTATAGCTCAACTGATGAATTGTACAGTATGTGCTGTAAATTGTATAATAGTCTGTATAGCTCAACTGATGAATTGTATATGCTGTAAATTGAATGGTAGTCTCTATAGCTCAATTGATGAATTCTATATGCTGTAAATTGAACAGAAGTCTGTATAGCTCAACTGATGAATTGTTTATGCTTATAAATTGAATTAATCTACTTGATATTAATTGCACAATTTGTATAGCTTAATGAAAGTATACTTGTAAATTGAATTAATCTGCTTAATTTTGTATTGTATATGTTTGTATAGTTTTGGCCGATGAATTGTATATGCTTTAAATTGAATAGTAATCTGTATGGCTCTATTGATAAATTGTTTGTGTTTGTAATTTGAAGTAGTTTGCATGATATGTATTATCAGTTTCTGTATATCACAACTGATTTAATTGTTTATGCCTTAAATTTAATTAACTTACTTGTTTTATATTATACATATACTGTAGCTCAGCTGATGAATGATCGTTTGGGTTTGTAAATTTAATAATATGATTGGCTATGTATTGTATACTTTTAGTAGAGCCATCGATGTAGCTCAGTCGGCAGACTCGCTGGGCTGCTGATCCGGAGCTGCGTTCGGGCTTGGGTTGGATCCCCCTTTGGTCTTTGGTTTCTTCCGAGGTTTCCCCCAGCCGTGGGACTGAAGCCGGATGGTCTATGGCGAGTCCTCGGCATCACTTCATTTCACTCCTTTGATTTGATTACCTGGTTGGGTTTTTCCGAGGTTTTCCCCAACCAAAAGGAAAATGCCGGGTAATATTTCGGCGAATCCTCGGACCTCACCTCATCATTGTAGAAAATTACTACATTGTAGAATTGTAAAAATGGTAAAATATTGTAAAAATTTGTAAAAATTGTAATTGTAATATTGTAAAATTTTGACTTGTTCCACATCTTAAAGCTTCAGTGCTCATGTAAGATCTATGGAATATAGGCTAATAAATGAATGAATGAATGAATGAATGAATGGGATCTCTCCAACAGAATGGTTCGTATTAATACGTCTGTTGTTTAAATAAGGTCAGTCGGTATGCAGACGATTCCAAGGGACGTCAATACTGTAATCTGTAACGTATTCTGTTTATTTATTAGGGCCTATATGGTTTAATCTGCCTGGAAGGACAAAGACCAAGTTCTGACAAGAGTAAATTCCTAACAAGAAATATGGTTAGTATTTGAGTTGTATCTGTTAATATTCTTCAAATTGAAGGAGCCAACATAAGTGAGACTTTTAATGCACGCTGTACTCAATAATTTCGTACACTACGGCAATGACGATCTCTGAAAAGATAACTATGTGTATGAACTTACATAAAATGCTTTTAAGGAACCCGAAGGTTCATTCCCGCCCTCACACAAGCCCGCCATCGGTCCCTATCCTGTACAACATTAATCCACTCCCTATCATCATATCCCACCTCCCTCAAATCCATTTTAATATTAGTCTCCCATCTATGTCTCGGCCTCTCCAAAGGTCTTTTTCCCTCCGGCCTCCCAAATAACACTCTATATGCATTTCTGGATTTACCCATACGTGCTACATGCCCTGCCCATCTCAAACGTCTGGATTTAATGTTCCTAATTATGTCAGGTGAAGAATACAATGCGTGAAGTTCTGCGTTGTGTAACTTTCTCCACTCTCCTGTAACTTCATCCCTCTTAGCCCCAAATATTTTCCTAAGAACCTTACTCTCAAACACCATTAATCGCTGTTCCTCTCTCAAAGTGAGAGTCCAAGTTTCACAACCATACATACCAACCGGGAATATAACTGTTTCACAAATTCTAACTTTCAGATTTTTCGACAGCAGACTGGATGATAAAATTTTTCAACCGAATAATAACAGGCATTTCCCATATCTATTCTGTGTTTAATTTCCTCCCGAGTATCATTAATATTTGTTACTGTTGCTCCCAGAAATTTGAACTTCTCCACCTCCTCAAAAGATAAATTTTGCAATTTTTATATTTCCATTTCGTACAATATTTTCGTCACGAGACATAATCATATACTTTGTCTTTTCGGGATTTACTTCCAAACCTATCTCTTTACTTGCTTCCAGAAAAATTCCCGTGTCTTCCCTAATCGTTTGTGGATTTTCTCCTAACATATTCACGTCATCCACATAGACAAGCTGCTGATGTAACCCGTTCAATTCCAAACCCTGCCTGTTATCCTGAACTTTCCTAAGGGCATATTCTGCAGCGAAGTTAAAAAGTAAAGGTGATAGTGCATCTCCTTGCTTTAGCCCGCAGTGAATTGGAAAAGCATGAGATAGAAACTGGCCTATACGGACTCTGCTGTATGTTTCACTGAGACACATTTTAAATAATCCAACTAGTTTCTTGGGAATACCAAATTCAATAAGAGTATCATATAATACTTCTCTCCTAACCGAGTCATATGACTTTTTGAAATCTATGAATAACTGATGTTAGTATGTATGAACACTAACTTTAAAATTAATTTCAGTCAACTACGATGAGTCTTTAGTAAGTATTGGTTAAAACAGTTCCCAGAAAATAACATAGCTTTACTAAGCTGCATTATTTACGCAGAACTACGTGTGAGAGCGATTATACGAGAATTCTAGGACAAAAAGGGGAATACAAGAAGAACGTGTGGAGTAGGCCTGCAAGAGAAAGATGTGGAGAAGAAGGGTAAGGTAAGGAGAAGAAATGGGAGACAAGTATTCAATTGAGAAGAATATGATAGTGTTAACTGATTTTAGCAAAGAAATGAAATAAGGTCCTTTTAAAAATCACTGATTCAAATCATTTTATTTATTTATTTATTTATTTATTTATTTATTTACTTATTTACTTATTTATTTATTTATTTATTTATTTATTTAATCTGACAGGATTAAGGCCATAAGGCCTTCTCTTCCATCCTACCAGATAACACATATAAATACCAAAAAAGAAATACAAACACTGATGAAAATAATACAAATTAAGTTAAAGCTCTATAGAGGGTCAATAGTCAAAAGAACACTACAGAGCTCTCATCGAGCTAATACAAGAAAAAAGAAAGAAAACAGAGATAGTAATGATGATAGTGATAACTGATAACTGATAATAATAATAATAATAATAATAATAATAATAATAATAATAATAATAATAATAATAATAATAATAAATGCATTACATATTAATTGTCAATTTTACAACAGCATAGTTACAATATTTACTATATGTCATGGGTTAAGCCGAAGTTGCGCAACCTGACAGGTGTTCAACAAGCAATTCCATGAACTAGAATGTAATTTTTTTAATTTAAATTTGAATTTTCATATTGTCCGACAGTCTCTGACATGGTCAGGGAGAGAGTTCCAGAGGCGTGGAATAGATATGCTGAAAGATGATGAGTAGAAGGAGGAATAGATAGAAGGTACATGTTCCGGGTTCGAGGTAGAGAAAGGTAAACAAAACGAGATGCTAGGTAAGAGGGTGTGGATGATTTTAAATGGTAATAAGAGAGAGTTGAAGAATCTTCTTTCTTTAAGTGGACTCCAAGACAACAATTCTAGTGACGGTGTTATACATGATCGAATTTTCTAATGTTACAAACGAAACGAACGCAGATATTGTGAACACGCTGTAGTCTATGGGCGAGATCAGTATTTAGATCTCGTGAATAGAGAATCGCAATAACCGAAGTGGAGCATCACTAAAGTTTGGATCAGGTTTTTTGTAAGGCTGAGAGGTAGAACGTTGGTTAAGTGTCTGAGGGAATGAATTATGGAAAAAGTTTTCTTACATATGAAGGTCACTTGACTTTGAAAATTTAAATTTTGCCATTTCCTCAGATTTTAGACGTCACTCAGAGGACCGTGACTCACTCTTTAGGAACCACTGCATTAGATTACTGTAAAAGATTTCTAGCTTATGAAGAATAACTTAAAGTCTTTTAGAAATTTGCTGTTTCTGACGTTTCAGGACTATTTACAGGTTCCGTCATCAGTCTTGAAACAACCTAAAATTGGAAGAGTCTCCTGTCCTGTTGGCCCCGTTATGTCACGCTAGTTCGAAACTCTGTGCCATAATTCCAAATTATTCTTAAATTTTAAACACCTTGGAAGATAAAATTCGCATATCAAATACAGCTTATTAGAGCCGACACTGACTTCGTTACACAGCCGTGATATGTTACACATGTAAATCGACACCCGTGTCTGGGAGACGGCAGAGGACGTGGAAATGGATTTATAGAGACATTATAAATATTGGTGTAAGGATTACTGAAGATAACACAAGGGAAACATTGTTGGAGATACATTATAAGCCTGAATATAATATCGCCCTTCCTTCTTTCCATCAGAACAAAGGCTTATCGTTGGCAGCGAACCTTAAACCCCTATATCGTGTATATTTTAGTTTCTGCGTCCCATATTCTCAAGTCTACACTTTGTTACAGTCTTATATATAACAAGAAGTACAAAACTTAATCACTCTTATAAACACGGCAGAGTCTGCAACGTTGTAATATATGTTTTAGCTTCAGCTGTATCTCTGTCGTCAGCTTCAATGAATAAGTAGGCGTTAAACCACGCGGTTTTATTTATAGGCTTGCTTTTGGATAAAGAATGAAGAGGGAAAACATCTGCATGAAGGCCAGATATATTCCTATGCCTAACGCTCCCAACCGCGTTCTATTTACATCCTTGTAAATTATAAAAAAAAAAAAAATAGAAACACGTGTATAAAATTATGAATTTATTAATTGATTCTTTCACGTATTTATTATATTTTCCCATATGAATAAATAAGTAATTCAAGCTGTAATTATAAAGTTCCAAGAAAATCTTTCACAATAAAATAAAACAAATAGAAAGTGTTTAATTCATTTTTTTATTGGCGTACTTAAATCTAGTATAAATAAAACTGATTACATCAATCTGGCTGAGGAATAAAATCTCTTAGATGAATGTTTAGGTTTAGGAACTTTATATACTATAATTCAAAAACGAAATCCGCGATAAAAAAAAAGCGAATAGGCTATAGGCTATAATAATTATGTCGTTTTCATCATCGTCATCGTCGTCGTCACCGTCATCATCCCCAATTCCTATACATTTCATTGATTTCTTAACTCAAGAAATGTGGAGAGCTGAAATTTTCCTGTCACATTTTTCTTGGTCTCTGTAGCAGGTATATCATTGTTTCGTTTGTTTGTCTGTCTGTCTATCTGTCTGTCTGTCTATCGAATACTTAGCTCGTGACGAATGTCATTATTTTATGGTGTCCCTGCTTCATTTTGTTTGTCAGTTCACAATTGTTTTTTTTTTTAATTTCTCGAATTCAAGTGTGCTCCGACCGCTTTTATCCTTATTTTGCATTAGATTGTTTAGTATTTATTTTAATATGTTCTGTGAATCTGTTCCTGCAATCTGTTATAATCCTAATTTAAGTTCGGAATATGTATGATAAGACTTTCTTGTGTTAAATTCTATCGTACCTTGTTTACATGTATCGATCTATTAATGGGTCATCCTCAAAACTGGTCGTTGTTGGTCTTGGCGCCTCTTGTTTTGTTTCCTGTGAGGGTGTGTTCGTGTGGTATAATGTAGAGTCAAAGAGTGTGTGTGTTCTGAAATTGAGTTGTGTGTTGAAAATTTCGTTGGGGTGTGTTTTAGTGTGTCTGTATATTTAATATCGTTCTAGTGTGTTTAGTTTCTGGCTTTTTGGTTGGATGTGCAGTATTTCCATGTCTGTGTTGATGTCTCTGTGGGTGTGGTTAGCATTTATGATGTGTTCTGCATATGTGAAGGTGTTTTGTAATTTTGATATGGCTGTGATGTGTTCTTTGTAACGTGTTTGAAATGATCTGGCTGTCTGTCCTACGTAGAAGTTGTTGCAGGTGTTAAATTTGAGTTTGTATACGCCTGTGTGGTTGTATTTGTTTCTTTATGTTCTTTGTGTGTTGAGATGTTTTTGTAGAGTGTTATTTGTTCTGTATGCGATGTTGTAATTTATCTTACATATTCTGAAGTGATACAGTGTTAAAAGTTGTGTAATCAAGATGTCTAATTTAAGTATTTAGCCTACTTATATGAACATGCATTTTTTAAGAGAAATCGTCATGTATTTATCTAATTGAGAAACATTTCTCAAAAATATTTTGAAAAAGTATCCTAAAAACATAACTGCACTTCTTGGAGGAAAGCCAATTTAATCAATTAAATCAATTTATTTTCTTTTTTATTTTCATTTCATTTATTGTATTTCGTGAATCTTATATCAGCGGAGTTGCGGAACAAGTTAAGAGTTACATAATTTCTTGACGGGAAGAGGTGAGGTCGAGGATTCACCAGAGATTACCAGACATTTGCCATTGTCAGGTAATATAAGGCGAATCCTCGGCCTCATCTCGCCAAATACCATCTCGCTATCACCAATTCCATAGACGCTAAATAACCCAGTAGCTGATACAGCGTAGTTAAATAGTCAACTAAAAAGTTAATGTGGAAGTGAGGCTGTTAACAATCTTGCTAAAATATGAACTCGTCTTCTTCTTCCTGAAGTCACAAAAAATCGATGAGCTACGAAATTCAGGACAAGAAAACTTTCTAAAGTTTCGATAACGCCATTCAATAAAAATCTATCTGTCTGTCTGTCTGTCTGTCCGTCTGTCCGTCTGTCCGTCCGTCCGTCCGTCCGTCCGTCCGTCCGTCCGTCCGTCCGTCCGTCCGTCCGCCCGCCCGCCCGCCCGCCCGCCCGCCCGCCCGCCCGCCCGCCCGCCCGCCCGCCCGCCCGCCCGCCCGTCCCTCCGTCCGTCCGTCCGTCCGTCCGTCCGTCCATCCATCCATCCATCCATCCATCCATCCATCCATCCATCCATCTATCTATCTATCTATCTATCTACCTGGCTGTCTGTCCGTCCGTCCGTCCGTCCGTCCGTCCGTCCGTCCGTCCATCCATCCATCCATCCATCCATCCATCCATCCATCCATCCACCCATCCATCCATCCATCTATCCATCTATCTATCTATCTATCTATCTATCTATCTATCTATCTATCTATTTATCTATATCTATCTATTTAATTATTCATTTATTTAACCTGGTAGAGATAAGGCCATCACGCCTTCTCTTCCCCTCTACCACGTGATTACAACTACAATATTAAGAATACAATTACAATCATAATTTCAATTTATATTAAATTTACAGATGCAATAAAAATCAAAGTACTAAAAGATTAACTGACTAATAAAAACTAGACAGTTTATTGAAAAAGTTACGAAGAGAGAAATGTTTTTTTTTTATTAACTAAGTATAAATTAAACATACAGTACTCTACGCAGTAAGAAAATGCTTAATAAGTTTGCTTTTGAACGCTACTAAATTCCGACAGTCTCTGATGTCACTGGGTAGGGTATTCCAAAAGCGCGATAGCGAGATTGTGTATGATGATGAATACGATGATGTCTTATGTGTTGGTATGGCTAGTATACGGCTATTTTGCGTGCGTGTGAAGAGATTATGATATGATGACAGGTACCTAAAACGGGAGGCAAGGTAGGTAGGTGTAGAGGTGTGAAGGACTTGGAAAAGGAGAACAAGAGAATGAAAATAATAGCCAGAGCATGAGTAAATGATAGCCTACTCTTGATAGAGTAGGACACATTAGCTCTCTATTGAGACTAACTGTATTTCTACAGCTTGCATATTTCCCAAAATAAGCCACATTAAACACAGAGAAATCACTTGGGGACTTGCGTTTTCATAAAGGTAATTTCCGCCATTTATTTAATATTTTCAGTGTTGCATTCATTTGAATTTATACCTAAAGGTAGCAAAATCGTAATGTAAACGTAAATGTAAATAGTCGTATAGTGGTCTTCACTTACATCCATTTACCGATGCGATATTCAGAGCTATTGTGCCTCAATTCTTTACTCTGTGCTTTCCTATGTCTGGCAGCAACGTCCGTGTCTCTCGAGATACCTTCAGTGTCAGTCAAGACGTTATTCCTGAGAGACATTTGTCCACAAGGCAAGAAACGTCGCCTTCTGAGGAAAAGTCGACCTGCAATTCTGCATTGCCTGGATTTCTTTACGTGCTGTAAGTATACTGTACTGGACTTCACCTCTATTTTACTTACTGTCGTCACTACTGTACATATCAGCCAGAACCTCAACCAGAGCCAAATAGCCCTATGAATACATAATAGTACATTATGCAACGAGCCTATAATGGTAGTAATTAAGACGCGAGTATGTTTATGAAACGAGCGCAAGCGAGTTTCATAATTTTCATACGAGCGTCTTAATTACCATTATAGGCAAGTTTCATACGACTTTTTATGCTCGACCATATTTCTAACTTGAAATAATTCATAAGTATTCATGTTATTCTTATCTGACTGGGGAGCGAAACTGACCTTGTGCAATATCTCGTAAATTGTGAGATGTGCGCAGACGCGAAAGAATTGATTTTTTCCTAGGAACATATGTCATTGACCTTGATATAATCTAGAGTGTAAAATAAACATTAATCTTGATATAACCTTGAAATTGATTTAGACATTGAAAAAACGAGATGACAAATTGAATTTATTTGAATATTATTTACAATTAACGCTAATTATTATAGAACAGAACATAACCTTCTGCCATAATATTGGATTTCCAGCCTCCGTGATGTTTCGCTAGTTGTCTTTCGATTGCATATCCGAGAATAATCGATACTTACGCTTTCATATTGCTACAATGGTGGTTTCTGATTGGTGGAGCACCTGAACTTTAATGAATAGATGTATTTTAATGAGGTCCATTAAAGGGCTGCTACCAGGTGTATAATTACTTCATTTCGGCATGGTCGAGCATAAATAACATAATTAAATAAACAAATGTATTTTTGAAACTCTCACCAGGATAATGGTATCTTTTAAATTTAATGTCACTCAGAATTTCAGTGATGTCCATGGAGAAGTTGCGTGTAGCTCTACACGTAAACAGCCCTATGTGTATTAGTTGTTCGGGATCTTGCCTTGTTCTTGAGGTATTTCATAAATGAGAAAGTTTTTTTTCTTTTTTTCTTCCCCCCCCCCCCACTTAGATACGTCAGACGTTTGAGAGAAACAGTCCGCAGTATTTGCAGCCTTTTGTATCTTCTACTCCCAAAAGGCTATGAATACCTTATTTTAAAATAAATATTTCATCGCTGAGAACTAGACAAATATCAACTGAAATTCCATAGGAGCAGCCATATCATTCTTCTGAATAATTTTTATTTTTCTGATTAAATCCACACTGGACTTAAAAGGGTTATACACCATGAAATACGAGAAGGCCTATCAGGTCTGCATTTCATTTCATTTATTATATTCCATAGATCTTACATGAGCAATGAAGCTTTAAGATGTGGAAGAAGTCAAAAATTTTACAATATTACAATTACAATTTTTACAAATTTTTACAATTTTTACAATATTTTACAATTTTTATGAGCAATGAAGCTTTAAGATGTGAAACAAGTAAAAAATTTTACAATATTACAATTACAATTTTTACAATATTTTACCATTTTTATGAGCAATGAAGCTTTAAGATGTGGAAGAAGTCAAAAATTTTACAATATTACAGTTACAATTTTTACAATATTTTAAAATTTTTATAGTTTTACAATTTTGTAATTTTCTTTTTTTTTTTTTACAATTTAACACTATTTTGGCAAGCTGTAGTGAGTAACATTTTATAATGGATAAATAGGAACACTATTTGTTCCGGCACTTACAACAAACTCTGAATTGAAAACAGAACCTCAGGATCATTCGTAATCGCGAGTACATTTTAACTATCATGACGAGAGCACCAAATGTTGCGAGCACCAGGTTGAGAACTCCCGTCCTTAATAATTATTATTATATTAGGTTTTACTCCTTTTACTAGATAAAGTTTCCACTCAATTCTGCTGCTAAATTAAGGAATTCTGTAGTTGTTTCGAAACTTTTCCAGTTCACGAAACAGCATGTCTTTAAAACCCGCGGAGGACAACTGAAACTCGATATTATTCAGAAATGTTCTAAGTAACAAGAACTTTTATTATTTATCGCATTAGCTATGCATTATTGGACTATTAGACATAACTAGTGGCTTGTGCATCAAATGCTGCAAACTAAGTTCATTATACGTTCAAATAAAAATTTTCCAGATTTATTTTCATGAATACCAGACATTTTGGAAGTTATTTGCTTCCATAACAATGAAACATACTCCTTCTGAATGGTTTTTTATGCCAAATACTTTTTATTAAACCTATACACCTTCAGTGTTTTAGTTTGAACTCGAAAACGCAAGTAACAATGTCAGGACGATCAGTCGGTTTTTCATGTGGGAGTAAAGCAGTAGCTATTTCAGATCATTGAGGATTGTAGATGAAAGTTAAAAAAAAAAAAAAATGTCAGGTTTGCTATGCTTTCGAACAATAGACATAACGTCTTGGTATAGCTGCTGCATGTTTTCGTAATCTACCTTGAAATGTAGAGGGTAAAATCATTTTATCCTGCTAAGAGATCTTGCTGAAATGATCGGGAGACTACAACATCTTGTAGACCTCATAGGCTATTTTATCAGTAAGTAATATTTTTGTTCTTTCCTTAGGAACTCTAATTTTTGCGCTCTCTCGAGCCAATACTGAAGAGAATCACGCATATAAATCGACACCGCACCGCCATTAAATATATGAAAAAGACCCAACCCCACTTGATTAATAACTACAAAAATATTTGATTTTTAATAACAATATTATTATATTATGTAAGTTTTATAGTTTTCAATAACATATACTATATAGCCGCCACTCAGTAAATTATATAAATCAAGATCTAATTTAAGACATTCTCTATATCTACTTATAGGCTATAACCCCAAAACGTTTCACTTTCATATCATCAATATAGCATTAATATGTATAATTAATGAAAAATAGTCACAGCATGGCATTAACTATAATAATATTTCATTTCTAATGGTAATACTGTCATCAAATCACCTCAAGTTTTGTAGTTTTTAATATCCAATACACAGCTGTATTCAGAAAATTACACACCACAGAATCAGACCCGTAAATTAATTTTAGTAAGTCTTGAAATTTTTAATAACCAATTTAATTTGAGCTCTAAATATGTCAGGATTCTTGCAGATCATGGCCTTCGTGTTATATTGTTTACTGTAGTGTGTGTTTTGTTTTATTGTGAAATGCAATTAGTTAGTGACGACGGATGGATTATGAAAAAAGGAAAATTATGTAGAAAAATTGATATTTCACTCAAAACTACTATTTTTCTGAAAAACGTTGGGTTCCAAGCTTCAAAATGAGGGGTCATTTATTAAAATCCGTTCAGCCGTTTTCCCGTAATTTCCATTACCAGTTCAAATTATACATATATAGTTAGATATTAATTCCTGATTATTTGTGTAAAATACCAATATTATGCTGTAGAACAACTTTAGTTTAGAATTGTTATTTCATTCGAAGATGTGAAATTCGCACAAAATCTTCCTTCCTCTTCGTAGTAAGCTGACAGATTGTTACTCTCTCCGTCCTTGCGTAGCGCTGCACAGTTGAACTTTCATTGAGTCTCCTGCCCACCTACGCGATCTCTGTGGAACAATATATTTAAAGGAGAAAGTAATCAATGAAGCTTCATGAAGCTGCCGAGTCTGTAATGAAGACTCAGATGGCAACAATTTCGAAAAAGTTTTCCTAAGCCACGATCACAATATTAACCAGTCCAGAGAAGGAGGAGAGGTGGGGCGTGGGGACGAAACTTTGCTAAGCTACAGAGGGTTAGGTTGCACAAAGTTTGAAAACCACTCCCGCAGTACCTTTCTCTTTGTATTTTCTCTATACATTGCAAAGGAAGGCTTATTCACCGACGCAACTGGAATCAGATTTCCCCACAGATCCTGTCGACATCCCGCGTGTTGCTTTAATTGCAACCTGGCATCTCAAGCACTGTAATGTGTTTATAGTATAATCGCCGTATATTTCAAAGTAGACTGAGATATATTTGTACTCAGAGTCCAGGAAATTTTCGATCACATAATCAGTACGGATGCTATTTTACGGTGAATAAGAAGCTTAAATTTCTGTTCGAAAATGTATACTATTTCGGTGTTATTTCGTGCGAAAAGAATAAATTCGTTATTATTTTGTAAAAAAAAAATGTGAATTCAAAGTTATTTCAAATTAAAAAAATATACAGTCTTACCTCACTTTGTGCATTATACATTGATAAAATACTGGATAAAAATTATATTTGGGGATCAGTCGCTTCTAAGGTCGATTTGCTACAAAGTTCAACAAAGTGAGGGTTGGGAAAAGGGGTGGGTTTATAAACTGCAGAGAGGGCTGCATCATATACAAATGGGATGGATGTGGGAGAAAGGAGAGAATAACAGAAGGAATGTATGGCGTAATGTGAAGATGCGATTAATTGATATCGAGAGGCAAGAGATTGAGCTCCAATGTTCGGAAAAGTCCTCACTACATTTACGATCAGATTTCATGCTTAACTGGGGGAGGTGTGACTACATAAATTCTTGTAACAAAGACAGCAGAGCAGGTTAAGCGTGGCTAAGATTGGGGGCATGGAAGGGTAATAAATTTGTCAACGAATGAGGAGAGCGCCTTTGTCCGTTTTGCAGAGAAAAGGACTCCTATAAACATATTTTATTTCAGTGTTTCGAACTGGAATATGTACGGAGAAAATATCTACCAGCCTCGATGCTAAGTCGGAATAGGAGTTCGCTTGCATGTATTGACCTCATGGGGAATAGAGAATGGGAACAAAAGACTGGATTGTTCCTCTTGAAGGCGAGAAAGATTATAACTTCAGCTGTTGACGTTTGTGACATGAACTGAGGAAGGGATAATAGTATCTACCCAACTGTAGGCTAAACTTTTATGTCTGCTTTAGGCTAGGATATATTATACAGGGACATCATTTTATTTTTACTGCCATTTTTAATATTCACCTGGCTATACCTTTAGAGAGCCGGAAACACCGTTTGGTACCCCCTTCGACGACTGTAGTTCGATGATACTGACGTAAAACAAACAAATCACTTTACTAGGTATAGGAGGGAAGAAAAGTAGTTCATCCATTTACGTAAACTAGGAAATATCGCGATTTCGAGTTCGATAATTTTCATTAGGTTTTTGTTTAATCAAAATGCAGTCCTGTATGACTATTAAGAATAAGTGCTTTTACTCACGAACTGAGTTATCCATGCGTACGTATTCATTATGCAGTGTATATTATACTGTCTACAGCACATTAGCGTACACTATGGAGAATGAAGTTAAATTGAAAAATAATCATAATATGGATATTTAAACACATTTTTGAAAATGGTGGCCGTTCTTTTCGATACAGGCTTCAGTTCTAATGTGCATATTATGGCACTATAGACTATTGTACGTAATTCCAATTACCAGTTTCGTACTTCGTGTCAGTAACTCATGTTGAAATAATTCTGTACCTACTCTGTAAAAGAGTACCTTACGCACTGTAAATTCAATCTTCATTTCTGCCCGATCCGAAAAGATGAAATTACTCAGATATGCTATCTATTGTCCGTCCAAGTGGTTATGTCGTAGGGTCGTAGAAAGGGAGGAAATCAATTGACAGTTAATTACTTGACGAGGCCCTTTTATTTAAAATATTTTAAACAGTTGTATGAGTATAATATTACGTAGACGTCCAATTCCTAACAGAAATTAATGTTTTCAGAAAAGAGCTAAGACAGCCCAGCCACTAGCCTTTACAGAAAGGCGAATAGAAGCAGGTAGGGGAAACCGCGATGCGACGTAGGCAAATGGACGACAGTACCTGTGCGAAAATGATTCAATATTGAAAGCTCTTTCGTTACTGGGAAACGCGAAACTATTTTTGGAACGTACTGTTTACTCTGAACGTAAAGCTACTATGACTATATATACGGTCTTGGATCTGTGTGGAGGACGGTTGAACTTCATTAGTAGAAGGGGTGAGAGTGAAGTACATTCAAAAACTCAGGTGCAATAAAAATTGAAATAAAAAAAATGATGTCCCTGTGCATTACTGAAGATTTCTACAAAGACAAGAGGTTTGCACCATAAAGGGAATCTTAAGAGTCTGTGCACGTTTTAACAATACTTAATAATAATAATAATAATAATAATAATAATAATAATAATAATAATTATAATAATAATAATAATAATGGCTTTATTTAACCTGGCAGAGTTAAGGTCGTAAGGCCTTCTCTTACACTCAACCAGGATTAAAACTCGCTTACATAGTTGAACATACAACTGGATCGGAATTAAGTAATTACATACTGATACAATTTAGGTACATAATGAGATCAAAGGAGATAGTTACATAAAATTTGCCTCATAAAATAAAAATAAAAATAGTGGAATACATATTAATGTTGTTAGAATCAAATACGAATCACATAACAACAGAAGCCGACAATTCAATAAAAAATTTATACAGTAAAAATAAAAATAAACACATTAGTATACATATTAGTATTAGATTACAAGTAATTAGGATTCACATAATTAAACCAGAAACCGACAATTGAATAAAATGTACACAATAAAAAATAAATTAATATTAAAAAAACAACACAGTGGGATACATATTGGCGTTAAGGGATAAATAAACACGACTTACATGATTAGACAATAAAAACAATATATATATATATATATATATATATATATATATACACAGAGGAACACATTGCATTAAATATTGGCAACGCCCATTAAGGCCATTCACAATGAAAATTAAACATAACCGTAACATGAACACAAAAGTTTGCGCCCAGGCTACCAAATGGGATCATTCCCAATGATTCACATAAACACTGACATTAACTTTACCGTTCGACGCTAACATGAAAGTTTGCGATCTCCAAACTTTCATGCTTATGCTTACATGATTTGCAAACAGAACACAATCGTGGAGCGCTGAAGTATACAACACAATATGAGGAAATGGCGTCGTTGTTATGTTTCCATGGTTAGCAAGTATCTTTGCGGTTATGTTTATGTCCCCGTCATGAATGATGTGATTTTACCATAAAGTTTACATTCTTAAGTTAACGCTTACGTTATGTTTAATTTTCATTGTTAATCGGCAATTACAGTTTTCTATGGATAGTTAGGTTAGCTCTTGTGAGAAATTTCTGAAAAAGTCCCCCATACCGCATGTGAATAATAAAGATTACTTATGGCTTTTAGAGAATCCGGAGTTTCATTGCCGCACTCACATAAGCCCTTCATCGGTCCCTATCCTAAACAAGATTAATCCAGTCTCTACCATCATATCCCACCGCCCTCAAATACATTTTTATATTATCCTCCCATCTACGTCTCGGTCTCCTCAAATATCTTTTACCCTCCGACCTCTCAACTAACACTCTAATGTATATGCATTTCTGGATTCGCCCATACTTGCGACATATTCAAATCTTTATCCTGGCTGCAACTTAGTAGCCGTAGAACACTTCATTCGCTGTCTCTTCTGTTTCGAGTTCTTCACACTTCTACTCCAAATTATCTTCGTTCCCGGTTTAACTACTTATCCTCCAGTCCCAATCTAAACACCAGGTCACAGGAGAGCCAAATCCTAGCAATTCCTGCCCATAGAACATCCCACTATTCATCCTCTTTCACTGTCTCAGTCCCCCGTGAATGGAATTCTCTACCTCAGAAGATTAGGGGCTGCCAGACAATAACCACTTTCAAGAAAAGGCTAAACGATTTCTTACGGGCGCAGTGAAATTGAAGTTATAATTGTGACCGAGTTTAAAAATTTAAATTAATTTAGGTATGACTATCATTATTATTATTATTATTATTATTATTATTATTATTATTATTATTACATAATTATTTTATTGGTATTGTGAAGATAAAAAAATTGCCATTGTAAGTTATTATATTAATTATGTATTATATTGTTTCGTATTGTAGTACTGTATTGCTTTGAATGTATTGTATTGTGTTGTATTAATTATGTTTATTCATAGCAATGTAGTAATTTTCTATCATATTGGTTGAGTGGAAGAGAAGGCCGAATGGCCTTAACTCTGCCAGTTAAAATAAACCATTATTATCATTATTATTATTATTATTATTATTATTATTATTGTTATTAAATCCAGACGTTTGCGATGGGCAGGGCATGTAGCACGTATGGGCGAATCCAGGAAGGCATATAGAGTGTTAGTTGGAAGACCGGAGTGTAAAAGACCTTTGGGGAGGCCGAGACGTAGATGGGAGGATAATATTAAAATGGATTTGAGGGAGTTGGGATATGATGATAGGGACTGGATTAATCTTGCACAGGATAGGGACCGATGGCGGGCTTATGTGAGGGCGGCAATGAACCTTCGGGTTCCTTAAAAGCCATTTGTATGTATGTATGTATGTATTATTATTATTATTATTATTATTATTATTATTATTATTATTATTATGCTCTGCCCATCTCAAACGTCTGGATTTAATGTTCCTAATTATGTCATGTGAAGAATACAATGCGTGCAGTTCCGCGTTGTATAACTTTCTCCGTTCTCCTGTAACTTCATCCCTCTTAGCACCCAATATTTTTCTAAGAACCTTATTCTCAAACATCCTTAACCTCTGTTCCTCTCTCAAAGTGAGAGGACAAGTTTCACAGAACAACTGGTAATATAACTATTTTATAAATAATAACTTTCAGCGTTTTTGAGAGTAAACTAGACGACAAAAGCTTCTTAAACGAATAATAAGAGGAATTTGCCATATTAATTCCGCGTTAATACTGGTAATAATTTCAGTATAATATGTTGTAGCAAAGAATCCCATCAGGTACCGTATATACAAATAACAGAGCTTCTTAAATTACAAATAATGTACCGTAGAAATCGTCACACATAGCACACCGTGCGTAATTTGTATTCGGGAGCAACCCTAAATTAATTTCTTCTCGGAAGTACTTATTATACATTTTGTAATTGTTATTCTAAGGTAATTATAATTAATTAATAATTAAAGTACAATAAAAGTCGCCTCACCCAGTAGATTATCGACAAAATCAAATTTATAACAGTGGCTTTTATCACAGTATTGATCGGTTCAATGTTTCTGATACACGAAGTTCTACCAATAAAGCCTCAGGACATCATAAACTGGAATTTGTACTAATAAAATTTTAATATATTTTGAGGCCAGTCGATAAATAACATTATAAAATCCAGACATGAAGTTTAATGAAACGCACTTAGTCAAAGCTGGGCTCTCGAGAGGGAGGGAGCTAACACAGTTCTGTGGTGTATTGGTAACATGTGCGTTTGCTATCAACTATCGAGTGAATGCAAAGCATTATTAACCCCAGACATTGTGCCAGCTTGTTTGCCAGACATTCCCAACAAACGTATCGTAGGTTATTCTTCGCGGAAGAGAAATGAGGAGTACGAGCTAGAAGAAACTGCCGTCCTGTTTCGCGAATGTGTGAGTCGTTTATATATGACAGGAAATACGAATATGAGGCCAGAATAAAACAAAGACTCGCGTATAGCAAGTAGAAAAAATGATAGCGAGGCGGTTGGGGGATAAAACTTCTGTAAGATAAAATATTCACAATTCTAAGAAGTTGGCTCTTCCTTGCCCATAAGAAAGGTTTCCTCTCCATTTCCCGTATAGCAACTTGCCAGGCAGACATGTACGTATACGGCTTTTGTTACGCGCTGTTGAAGTCTCCAAGGCAACAGAGCCAATAAGAATAGGTCTGATTCATACTGCAGCCAATAAGAAAACGGAGACTTGGTTTCTCGGGATTTTACTCTTGTTAAGTAGTACACGGTCTTGTCCGCTTTTTGTGACGTTTGTTTCTCCTTCGTGGCACCCGGCCAGGTCCCCTTGAGCTCTGCAGACATTTCTTCAGATCTGTAACCTTATCACTGCATCATTTTCATTTCAACACGTAGAAGATTTACTTTAAGAGCCCTACAAAGTTTTTGCCCTGTATGTTTTACGACGCTTTATAAGAGATCTTGCAACACTGTAGAGTGCAATGCTCCACTTCGAGAGGTCGTTGATTCGGCGATCATAAATGAAGATAGGTACACTGGCGATCGAAGGTACCTGACCCTACTAATCGATAATAGTGATCGATAATTTGTTGATGTAAATGTGTCTTCTTTAGTTATTATTTCTATGAATAGATAGTGAAGATAATAGTCAGTGATACCAATCGTAAATAAATACACCTGCATTATAGAATTTAATTCTTAAATTATAGTTTTACACGAAAAACGTTTTATCCAAAAGCCCTTGGAGATAAACCATACAATATGATACCAGTATTCGAGAAAAATTAGTTATTCAGGTATAATGCAAATTGCGGCTTAAAATTAATAAAAAATGGTTCGATTTAAATTCACTTGTAATTAATACAGATAAAACAATAGCTTTCCCATTTTCTTGGCTTCTTTTTTTATAATAATCTAAGTTGGAATTTTCAAGTTAAAGAAACGATAAAAAAAATCTGTTCCTCCATTCACTGTTTGAGTAGCTTGAGAAACTTCTTGCCCCAGCAACTAAAACTTACCATAGTGCAAACCCTAGTAATGCCGCACTTCGATTATTGTGACGTTTTGTTAAGTGACCTAAGTTCTAATCTGTCAGTCAAGTTACAGCGAGCTCAGAATATGTGCGTCAGATACGTGTGCAACATCCGACGATATGATCACATATCACCGTCCTTCGCAAGTCTTTCGTGGCTCCGACTTAAAGAACGCAGAACTTTACACTCTTTGTATTTAATTTTCGAATTCTGCACACCTCAACACCAAATTACCTTTCGTCTCGT
The DNA here is from genome assembly GCF_040183065.1 of Periplaneta americana. Classification (NCBI taxonomy): domain Eukaryota; kingdom Metazoa; phylum Arthropoda; class Insecta; order Blattodea; family Blattidae; genus Periplaneta; species Periplaneta americana. Next base: position 220,721,315 of record NC_091117.1, read on the forward strand.
TTCTCTTATCTATACTCTAACCACGACGTAAATACCAGATCACTTATCTGTGGCACGCTAAGTATATCTCTTCATAGAACATCTTGTTATTCATCATCTTTTACATTATCCACCTCGCGTCAATGGAATTCCTTGTCATAAAGTATTAGGGGCTGCAAGACAATAAACACCTTTAAAAAGAGCTTAAAAGATAACCTAATTAGCATTTCACTCCAATCATACTGATTTAAACTATCACTGACTACATTGTTACTTCTTTCTTTAGACATCATCCTGATAGTGCTGTATTTTGAAAATTGTCTCATAATAATCTCTTTCTATTAGCTAATATTATTTGAAATATATTAACATTCTACGTATTTTAGCTTAATTCTGCTACACAGTTTATTTCAGTGTTTAATTAATAGTTCATAGTATTTTGTTGTTTCATTCGTAAATAACTCCTGTATTCATATAATTCTCATCTAAATCAAATTGTTGAATTCTTTGTAAGTTCATGCATATATGTATATACACTTTTCGCTGGTTGAGTGGAAGAAAAGAAGGCTTTACGGCCTTAACTCTACCAGCTAACATAAATCATTATTGTTATAATAATAATAATAATAATAATAATAATAATAATAATTATTATTATTATTATTATTATTATTATTATTATTATTATTATTATTATATTTCATATTGTTCTAGTGTGTTGAGTTTTTGGTTTTTGGGTTGTATGTGTAGGATTTCCATATCTGTATTTATGTTATTGTATGTGTGGTTAGTATTAGTTATGTGTTCGGCATATGTAGATGTATTATGTCCTCTGGTTATTGCTTTAATGTGTTCTTTGTATCGAGTTTGGAATGATCTGCCTGTCTGTCCAATGTAGAAACTGTCGCAACTATTGCAAGTGAGTTTGTATACACCTGTGTGGTTGTATTTATTTGTTTGTGTTGTTTGTGTGTTGAGATGTCTTTGTAGTGTGTTTTCTGTTCTGTATGCTATGTTGTATTTCTGTTTTCTGAATGAGGATGCGATATTGTGTGTGTTTCTGTTTTCGTATGTTAGTGTGATGTATTTCTTGTGTTCTTGTGTTTTTGTGTTTGTTGAGTTTTTGTTTTGTCTTCCTTATATTGTTGTCTATTATGTTTGGGTTGTAACCGTTTTCTTGTGCTATGTATTTGATTGTGTTCACTTCTTCATTGTAGTGTTGTTGGCTCATGGGTATGTTGAGTAATCTGTGTACCATTGTCCTGAATGCAGCATGTTTGTGTTGTGTGGGGTGATTTGATGTGTTGTGTATGTAGTAGTATTAGTATTACTATTTATTTATTTAACCTGGTACAGATAAGGCCGTCAGACCTTCTCTGCCACTCTACCAGGAGATTCCAACTATAATATGAAGAATAAAATTACAATTAGTATTAAATTTACAATTAAAATTACAAACAAAATTACAAATTGGTATTAAATTTATAATTACAATTACAATAGTAATCAAAGTACGAAACGATTACCTCACTAATTAAAGATAGATAATTTATCATAGAAAAACAAAGAATATTTTATATTTACTGAATTAGAAATAAAACCTAGAATAACAAAATTGTATAATGATGAAATTACTGGAAATTCAAATATTTTGTGATAGATTAAGAGAACTATTTACAAGAAATCAATTACTGACCAAGTGCCTAGTAAGTTTGCGTTTGAATTCAATTTTATTTCGACAGTCCGTGATGCTAGCAGGTAGCGAATTCCAGAGTCTTGGCAGGGCTATTGTGAAAGAGGATGAGTATGAGGAGGTGCGATGGGATGGTATTGTTAGTATTGTTTCATGACGAGAGCGTGTGTTCAGATTATGGTGGGAAGAAAGGTAAGTGAAGCGAGACGACAGATACGAAGGAATAGAAGAGTTCAAGATTTCAAAGAGAAAGAGGAGTGAATGTAAATTTCTTTTCTTATCTAGTTTAAGCCAACCTATTGCTTCCAGGGATGGGGTAATATGATCATATTTACGAACATTACTTACAAAACGTACACACAAATTATGAACACGTTAAAGTTTCGTTTTGTTGTCGCTGAAAAGTTCAGTCAATAAAATGTCAGCATAGTCAAAATAGGGAAAAACAAGTGTCTGCACAAGGGACTTTTTTAAGCAAGAGGGGAGATGAACATTTATCCTTTTTAGCACATGGATAATAGAATATACTTTCTGTGTGTGGTGGTCGCCATTTAATCAATTATTTATATTCAAGTGTTAAAAATAGTGTACGAAAGATTCAACATGGATAAATTTGATAAGTTATAGGGTAGAGTGGGGCTAGTTGAATCAAGGGGCTAGTAGGATCAATTTAAGCATTTGGCCTACTGCGCACAAACTGTTGCACATACAGGCAGCCATTACCATTGACAACTTGTACAGATCAGTTGGCCGTTTTGTTCAAGCGTTTTTAAGTCATTACATACATTTTCCAAGCTTCAGGAGAACTTCAAAGACATTTAGGTAAGCGCCATTTGCTTTGTTTTTAATGCCATACAATCTTCAAACGTTAGTAAATAAGGCTTAGTGTTGAAATTATGTAGTTATTCCGTATAACCTATTTGTTGTCAAGTAATATACTACTCCATTCGTTCTTTTAAGGTACAACTAGCGCATTCTGTTGCGAAACGTAGGAACTACGTGACATATACGTAAATCCAAAGGATGGGGTTAGTTGAATCATTTTTACTGGGGCTACTTGAATCATATGAAAAAAATGATAAAATTTACTTTTATTCGTTTTAGATGGTAAGAAAATGTAAACGGAAGGAAGCCTATTTACACTGGGAGGAGGAAGTTTTACGCCAAGCCATATCCAGTGTTCGTAATGAACAGTTAAGTATTCGTGGGGCTGCAGAAATATTCAAAATTCCATTTACAACGCTTCAGGAATGCTAGAAAATTTCAAGAAATTGGAATGAGGACTCCTGCAAGAAAGCAAAGCCGCCTCAAGGACACCCAACTTTACTTTCTTTTCAACAAGAGAGAGACCTAGTTGAAAGATTGAAATCACTAAGTAACCTTGGGTTTGGGCTCACACCCATTAGTATAAGAAGAACAGTTTACAAATATGCAATCTATACTAATAATAAATCTGTAGCCGAAATTGTTCTGGTAATTTTCGATTTTCCAAAAATAATTGGTCCTAACATATATAATTAACCACCATGAAACCGAAAATCGCTTTTTTGAAATTTTTGTTTCTATGTCTGTCTGTCTGTATGTGTTACCTTTTCACGCGATAATGGCTGAACCGATTTCCATGAAAATTGGAATATAAATCAAGTTCGTTGTAACTTAGATTGTAGGCTATATGACATTCAAAATACATTATTTAAAAGGGGGATTATAAGGGGGTCTGAATTAAATAAATCGAAATATCTCGCTTATTATTGATTTTTGTGAAAAATGTTACATAACAACTGTTTCTTTAAAAATTATTTCTGATAAGTTTTATTCTTTGAAAATTTTGATAGGACTGATATTTAATGAGATAAATGAGTTTAAAATTAAAATAACTGCCATCTGAGGCGGTGTATTGAAATAAAAAACAAATGACTTCGTCTATAAGGGGCCTTGGACACAACAATCGAAAGCTATGAAACATAGCCTACAGACAATGTTCCTGTGTTTATATGAAGTAATATCGGAAGCTAAATTAACCGATTTGTATAATTAATTATTATTTCATCATTGGAAAGTGTAGTTTCTCTGGATGGACATAATGCTATAATGTTATTACAGTAACTTGTGAGTGAATTGAGGACAGGTAAGATTAAAATAGCTTCTTATGCACAGAAAACTTGATAGGTTATTCTGTATATTCATTTCCGCTATTTCTTAAAATAATGTTTATGGATATATTCATTTTTATCTCAGAGAATTAACGAACAACGAGAGTGTATTGATTTCGTATGCAGTAATAGTACGTTAGCTTAGCAATCCATTATTCTATAATTCAAATTTTAACTATGCTCAATTGAATCGTGTTAAAATACATAAAATATATATGCAATAAATGCAATGCAAAAAAATTGGATAATGAGCCAAGCAGATTATGTTGCGCTGTTGTAAAAGCTGTTCCTCCCGAGATTCAAGAGCTCCCACAACAAATTAAAAACTTTCTAATTCGAGTACATCCGTTATCAACACACTTTTTACATAATATAATATAATATAAACGTAATAATAAATCTGTAGCCAAAATTTTTTTGTTAATTTTCGCTTTTCCAAAAATAATTGGTAATAACAATTAAGAAACATGTTAAAGGAATTGTCATTGCACCAAATGAGTGGTCTCTGGATCAAAATGATCGCATTTTAATATTTTAAATACAATTTAAATTAAGTAACATATTAAACGATTTATCCTTCTATCAAACACGAATGTTCCCTGGATCAAATGTCCTATTTTAATTACGTAATTACTTTATATTTATTTCTAACGCGTGCAGCGGAGCGCACGGGTACGGCTAGTAGTTAATAAGATTAAGATTCCTTGGAGTGATGGAACAAAGATGGCAGGCAAGGACTGGTTTGTCTTTCATTAAGCGGCATGCAGACATTTCTCTGAGGAAACCAGGAGGATTGTCAATAGTGAGGGCTATAGCAATGAACAGTAATCCAAATAGCCCCACTACTGATCCAAATTACCCCACGTTTCGTGAAAAATCAATGTTTTGACTTGTTATATAATAGTTTGTTTATCTTGGAATATACTCGCGTATGAAAACTAGATCTGCTATTTCTTAATAGATAACACCTCACTGCAATGTAAAATGATGTTCCAATTTCAATTGAAATTTATAAGTATACGCTGTTAAAATTTTATCATAAAAATCGTAATATGTTTGTATTACAGACACACAATTATGACACAAGACGAAATATTAATTCAACATTAGTAGAACCTAAATGTCTCACATCTGCTGGTCTAAAGCATAGCATTAATTTTGGCCCTCGGTTGTACAATGCTTTAACTAAATTACACCCAGAACTTCTAACATGTAACCCACTAACATATAACAAGAAAATTAGAAACGTGTTAATATCTTAAATTTGATTAAATAAATTTATAGCCTATGTGTATGAATTAATCAACCTATATTATATTTGTATTCCATAATTTTGAAATATATATTAGTCCTACTTTTCACGTGCGATATTATTCTTCTCTAGTGTTAATATTATATTCTATAATTCCATTGCCGCTGTAATTATATTTTAGTTCCTATTTTATTTTACTTATTTATTTTTATTATTATTATTACTTTTTATTTTAATATTATATCTGAACTGCGACCGAGCACGAGCGCTGCTCATCCGGTCTCAAATTTTGTTAATACTATTGTATCTTGTTTTTATATTGCTTGTATTATTTTATTTTTATTTCTCTTGTTTGTTTTGTAATTATATTCTTTATTCTGTATATTTAAATTTAAATAAATAAATAAATAAAATTTTGAAAATGGGAATTCTATAGCTGTGAATTGAGGCTGAAGTAAAATTGATTTAAGTAGCCCCACCCTACGCTACAGTTAATATACCGTGATTTAAATTAGAGGCAATGTCATTGAAAAAGGTTGAGAACCGCTGGTTTAAAATATTCCTTTTCGTAAATATATTCAGTGGGAAAATTAATTTTTGAGATGAACTTTAGTTTACTATTTGTAACTACTTTGGTTTATAAATATGAAACAAAAAATGTAATTAAGGAAATGGATTATAATTAATTAGTTTTGTGTACTGTTAGTTTGGATGGAACAAACATCCCGACATCTTATCAACGTTTGTGCATCTCGCTCGCAAACAAACCTGCCCGTCTACAGTCGACACGGGGAGAACTTCCAAAGCGATCGAGCCCTCACCGTTACTGTACCTCGACTATAGTTCACAAACTTCTTGCACAGCTCGCGTGCTTCGTCTTGCAGGGGGCGGAAGGGGCGGAGAAAGAGGAGAAAGGAGCACAGAAATGCAGAAGGAAACATCCCCTTCCTTCACATGTAATCCCGGAGCTTTGAACCTCCCCATTTCATAAATTAGCCCACCCTCTTCCACCATTTCCCCTCAACGAAACGCCACTACACTCTTAATGAAATTGGGGCCACACGGAACACTTGAACCCACTCTCATCCCGGCACACCTGTCTGTAAGCGGCGACGCCGAGTCCAAGGTCTTCGCTTCGAACGTAACAAGTGGCAATGTTCAGGAATTCCGCATCTAGGGCAAACAAGTGTTTCTTCCGAAGTGCAGGAGCGGAGAGAGCTTTAATCTAAGAAACAAATAATCAACTGCTTGTAATTCTAGTTTTATGAGTAACTACAGAAAGAAGAAATGTATAGGCGTATTCCGAATCTCACCGGTCCGGTGGCATCAATGACGTCACGTTGCAGCGAAATAAGGAACATAAACTGGTGGAAGGATCGATGGCTATCATGGCGACTGTATAAGTTGTGCTACGCTAGCAAAATTTTTCAAAATTTCCGTACTGCCATCTCGTTCAAAGAAAAGAGACCATAAACAACTTATTTTGTGCGAGATCGTGCGTATTTGCTTGTTTTCCGCACAGAACCAATACGCGGTAAGTGTGAAATACCACATTCAGTATTCCCAACGTAACACACATAACAATTTCCCTCTTCTTACCGCTTAAGCGCGACATTCATTTTACTGCTTTAGGCTTTTAACATATTATTATTTTTAGAGACGTTTAACATAGTAATAATTATAAATTGGAAACTTACCACTGCAATTTCACTTATATTGCAATGTTAATTATTGTTTTTAAATATTTGCAAAAATTAAGTAAAGTCTACTACTCCACGAAACTTATTGCATTCCTGATACAAGTAACATTAAGGAAGTCGTGAAAAAATCAACAAGATTCCAGATGCCGATGTTTTTACTGCAATATGTTATATAAATAATATTGTTAAAATGTTAAAATGAAAAATAAATCATTACATAACCTTACCGTTTGTTTTAAGTTCGCATTTATAGACGGGGGGGGGGGAAGACAGACGTATATCACGGGCTGCTGGAGTATAGTAAACACAGAAAACATTTTATAGCAACAATGTTGAAGAAAGATATTTTGGTGTTCCGAAGTTGCCGTCATTAAACAGAAACCAACATGGAGATTTCATTGCAACTAATCAGAAATTCGTCTTACATATAAACGATCTTCGCACAAAATAATGTACGATGCACGAGCGGTATGTTTGTTTTCATGTTCTCGGAAATTAAAAAGCTCAACTACGTTTCGCTTTTTCAATCTTTTCCTGGACCATGAAAACGTCAACATACCGCTCTTGTAACGTATATTACTATTTTGAACCGGTAGTAATAACTGGTCCGTTGACATGTTCGCTCATCAGCCATTAACATATTGTTTTTACGTTGTGCTCATTACAAACAATACAGCAGAACACACCGCCTTGACACAACAGTGCACGATGTTATTCGTCTGCTAATTCCTGCCCTATGCAAGAACCAGTCAGATTCACTGATGGCGGCTGATGGAGACTGCCAACACCTCCGCAAGCTGATGGCACCGGTGCGACACCGGTGGAGCATCAATGACGTCATCGGTGGAATTCGGAACACCGTGATGCCATCGGATTGCTCACCGATGAGATTCGGAATACGCTCTATGGCATAATGTTTATCTGGAATTGTTGCCATTTAGCCCGTTGTGCCCTCGTTGAGGATTGTGGACCAACACTAGACATCCACAAGTAGCGGAAGTCTCATGATATGGAAAGCCACTTGCGATAATACAGAACTCGGGACGCTGTTGTGCGGTAAAGACAAATCTGCACTTACCAGGGAATCTAACTTGAATTCTCCTTACTTATAGCTAGCAATGTTCCTCGAGTCACAATCGAGCGGACGTGCCTGTGTATAAAGTGCGACTAAAATAATTGGAAAATCTATTCATATTTTACTTAGACTGAAATAGCTCCAGATATAAATTAACTCCGCACGTAGATGAAATTATTGGGGATCATCAGTGTGGTTTTAGGCGTAATAGATCGACTATTGATCAGATTTTTTGTATTCGACAGATATTGGAGAAAAAATGGGAGTACAAGGGTACAGTAGGGGAAAGTCGGGTAGTATCGGACATCGGGTAATAATGGACAGTGCGTTTCTTTCATCTACTACCATATGGTAGCACCTGACTGACATGCTTACGTTTCTCTATGCGACATCACAGAAACGTAACCATGTCAATCAGGTACTATCATCGTGCGGTAGATGAAAGAAACTCTCTGTCCGATATTACCCGATGTCCGATACTACCCGACTCTCCCCTACATCAGTTTTGTATAGTTTGCAAAAAGGGTTATGACTCGGTTAAGAGAGAAGTTTTATATAATATTCTTATTGAATTTGGTATTCCCAAGAAACTAGTTCGATTAATTAAAATATGTCTTAGTGAAACTTACAACAGAGTCCGTACAGGCCAGTTTCTATCTGATGCTTTTCCAATTCACTGCGGGCTAAAGCACCTTTACTTTTTAACTTCGCTCTAGAATATGCCATTAGGAAAGTTCAGGATAACAGACAGGGTTTGGAATTGAACGGGTTACATCAGCTTCTTGTCTATGCGGATGACGTGAATATGTTAGGAGAAAATCCACAAACGATTAGGGAAAACGCGGAAATTCTAGTTGAAGCAAGTAAAACGATAGGGTTGGAAGTAAATCCCGGTAAGACTAAGTATATGATTATGTCTCGTGACCAGAATATTGTACGAAATGGAAATATAAAAATTGGAGATTTATCCTTCGAAGAGGTGGAAAAATTCAAATATCTTGGAGCAACGGAAACAAATATAAATGACACTCGGGAGGAAATTAAACGAAGAATAAATATGGGAAATGCCTGTTATTATTCGGTTGAGAAGATTTTGTCATCTAGTCTGCTGTCAAAAAATCTGAAAGTTATAATTTATAAAACAGTTATGTTACCGGTTGTTCTGTATGGTTGTGAAACTTGGACTCTCACTTTGAGAAAGGTACAGAGATTAAGGGTGTTTCAGAATAAGGTTCTTAGGAAAATATTTGGGGCTATGAGGGATGAAGTTACAGGAGAATGGAGAAAGTTACACAACGCAGAGCTGCGCGCATTGTATTCTTCACCTGACATAATTAGGAACATTAAATCCAGACGTTTGAGATGGGCAGGGCATGTAGCACGTATGGGCGAATCCAGAAATTCATATAGAGTGTTAGTTGGGAGGCCGGAGGGAAAAAGACCTTTGGGGAGGCAGAGACGTAGATGGGAGGATAATATTAAAATGGATTTGAGGGAGGTGGGATATGATGGTAGAGACTGGATTAATCTTGCTCAGGATAGGGACCAATGGCGGGCTTATGTGAGGGCGGCAATGAACTTCCAGGTTCCTTAAAAGCCAGTGAGTAAGTAAGTAAGTAAGTTCGAGATATAATGGAGCTACGATAACGTACTTTGGCTTAAAATACTGGGAACGCTGCGCATCATTATTTGAACCTAATTTATTTTTTTTTTCGATTAATTTGGGCCAAAGTTATGGTGGAACTTGTATATCAGCGATGTGCCGCCATAGCTTTGGTCCAAATTGACGGAACCATAGCAAAGATGAACAGAGATTAAGGGTGATCGAGAATAAAGTGCTTTGACTTAGATAATTTACGATGCTGTATCAACTACAGAGTTATTTATTATCGATGGGATTGGTGATAGCGAGGTGGTATTTGGCGAGATGAGGCAGAGAATTCGTCAGAGATTACATGACATTCGTCTTATGATTGGGGAAAATCTCGCAATAAAGAATGCAGGGGCCTATCTCATAAAAGTATGATCTAATACAATTAATATTTGAGGAGAAAAATTCGCTCCGGGGCCGGGGATTGAACCCGGGTCCCTGGTTCTACGTACCAAGTGATTTGACCACTGAGCTACGCTGAATTCAATCCACAGCACCGGATCGAACTCTCCTCCTTCAATGTTCCTCTTTGTGGCCTGACTCCAAGTTAGGCATATATGTTGACTTATATGTCCAATGTCAACTGCCATTATACTAGGAGCGCACTCAGCTGAGTGACTTGTTGGCCGGGATTCCGCAGTTAAGTGCACAGTAATCTGTACAGACATATGCACTGCTAGCTATGAGAATATTATAGATTTTATTAATTTGTCCTACAGAATAATATCTGTAATATTAATTGTCAATATTACAGATATCATTCTGTAGGACAAATTAATAAAATCTATAATAATCTACTATAATATTAGTTATTAGTAAAAGTAACTTTCTGTTCCACAAAATAATGTACAACAGTTGTGTAGTATTAGTAAAAAGTTATTAGTGACGTCATTAAAGTGTATAGCGAAGGAAATGCTGTTTGCCACATGACGTCATACCTCGAATTAGATTATGTCCACCTCATTGGTATTAAATGCATATTTCAGGATGGAAGGAACGGTTTATCATCATTCCTGTAATATTGTCTGAAATATTTTATAAGGAATAATGAAAATTTGAATACTTTATCATGTACTTGTCAACATTTAAACGTGATCTTTCACTTTAAGATGACAGTCGTAATTATCCGTGCGTAACAGTACAAATTGCAGTCCAGAGATGGTGTAAGTAGCGATTTTCCCATATGAGCGAGTTAATATGTTTGTTACTATTTCACAAACAAGAAAAATTCGTGAAAATAGTGCTAAAGGAGTATAAATTACTTATTTTAAAAGAGCTAGAGGCAAGGAAGACATTCTCTTTGGTATATTTCGCTAAAGTCTTAAAGAAACAATTGTGGAAATGGAATTGTAATTTGGCACCACGTGCCCTCCTTCCCTTAACTTTTGGAATAGTCGTGGAAAAATGTTATGGGTCGGATGTCTCCTACGTGGGTACTTGTCCTCATACAATCTGTGAGCTTGTCTACTGTTCCCATTAGCTCATCCGTACCCGAAAATCAGGTCTGCTTATTCCGCTCTCGTGTACTCCTCCATTTCACTAGGACTGATCGACTGGACACTGCAACTTATACACATACACTGCTGTCTACAGACGTGCATATCAGGATCGACCATGTCCGTTACACATTACGCTATCTGCATTGCTTTAGTGTAGTTTCCTGTCCCCACCCCTCAGACAGCGCACTGAATGGAATACTGTAAGTAGACAACGTAAACAACGTCAGATGAATACAGTATGTGTAAGATGTACAGATAAATACGTGTATAAATAAGGTGTACAGATAGATAAAATTATTTCATTTCCACAGAACTATTTTTTCTTGTAATTTCGACTCGGTCATTTCCGGACCAGGGTTCCTTATCTCAAATTGATACAGGGACATAATTTTATTTTTACTTCAATTTTTATTGTACAAGAGTTTTTTTTAATGTACTTCACTCCCACCCCTTCTACTAATCAAGTTCAACAGTCCTCCACACAGAACCAAGACCGCATATACAGTCATAGTAGCCTTGCGATCATAGAAAAACAGTACGTTCCAAAAATATGTTTGCATTTTCCAGTGACGAAAGAGCTTTCAATATTGGATCATTTTCCATTTGCCTACGTCGCATCCCGGTTTCCCCCACCTGCTTCTATTGACTTCTCTGTAAATGCTAGTGGCTGGGCTGTCTTAGCTCTTTTCTGAGAACATTAATTTCTGTTAGGAATTGGACGTCTACGTAATATTATACCTATACAATTGTTTAAAATAACTTAAATAAAAGGGCCTCATTAAGTAATTAACTCTCACGTGATTTTCTCCCTTTCCACGACGCTGCGACGTAATCACTTGGACGGACAGTAGATAGTATGTCTGAGTAATTTCATCTCTTCGGATCGGGCGGAAGTGAAGATTAAATTTACAGTACTGTCTCTTTTCTAGAGTAGGTACACAATTATGTCAACATGAGTTACTGATACGAAGTACGAACCTGGTAATTGGAATTATGTACAATAGTCTATAGTGCGATAATATGCACATTAGAACTGAAGCCTGTATCGAAATGAACGGCCATCATTTTCAAAAATGTGTTTAATTATCCATATTATAATTATTTTTCAATTTAACTTCATTCTCTGTAGTGTACGCTAATGTGCTGTAGACAGTATAATATACACTGCATAATGAATACGTCCGCATGGAAAGCTCAGTTCGTGAGTAAAAACACTTATTGTTAATACTGTACTGTATTTTGATTAAACAGAAAACTAATGAAAATTATGAAACTCAAAATTGCGATAGTTCCTAGTTTACGTAAATGGATGAACTACTTTTCTCCCCTCCTATACCTAGTAAAGTGATTTGCTTGTATTTTACGCCAGTATCATCCAATTCCACTCGTGGAAGGGGGTAAGCAAACGGTGTTTCCGGTTCTTAATCGTTGATCCAAAGGTATAGCCAGGTTAATATTAGAAATGTTAGTAAAAATAAAATGATGTCCCTGTACATGTGCCCTTCGCCATCATCCCTGAGAGTTTGTAACACCACCTCGGAAACACCCTGTATGAAGAAAACTATATTGACTATTAAAAAATGATATTTTTAGTTTCAGTGATGAAAGAAATTTTTTTTTGCATACATTTAGCAGACTGTTGGAATTCGGTTTGATATTTGGATGTAGCTGAACAAGAAGAAACCGCTTGGGTCTCTGGGTATTCCGTGGCGGCGTCATAAAGTTTGGAGCGACTGGACGCCTGTTGTCATACGTCACCCAGCGGCCGGAGTACGGAAACCGCCGGAGCCGCCTGTACGCTGCGTGTCGAATTCGTGCCCACACCACAGATTGTTCCCGCATTAGCGGTTTCTTCCTGTTGCCATTGCTGTAATTTTCATGTCGGAATTTGAAGTCATGAATTTCTACGGGGCTATGAGCATGCTGTCTGCGGCCGCTAATAATTTATTACTGCTTCGGTGAAGTAGCAGTACAAGACCCGTGTGAAAATTGATGCAGAACGTTTGAAAGTCATACAGGGACATCATTTTATTTTTACTAACATTTTTAATATTAACCTGTCTATACCTTTAGAGAACCGAAAACACCGCTTTCTCCCCCCTCCAGTCCACACCTGTGGAGTAACGGTCAGCGCGTCTGGCTGCGAAACCAGGTGGCCCGGGTTCGAATCCCGGTCGGGGCAAGTTACCTGGTTGAGGTTTTTTCCGGGGTTTTCCCTCAACCCAATACGAGCAACTTTCGGTGCTGGACCCCGGACTCATTTCACCGGCATTATCACCTTCATATCATTCAGACGCTAAATAACCTAGTTGTTGATACAGCGTCGTAAAATAACCCCCCTCCAAGACTGGTGTTCGATGATACTGGCGTAAAACACAAATCACTCTACTAGGAATAGGAAGGAAGAAAAGTAGTTCATCCATTTACGTAAACTAGGAAATATCGCGATTTTGAGTTTGATAGTTTTCATTAGGTTTTTCTTTAATCAAAGTACAGTACTGTATTAAGAATAAGTGTTTTTACTCACGAAGTGAGTTATCCATGCGAACGTATTCATTGTGCGGTGTATATTATACTGTCTACAGCACATTAGCGTACAATATAGACAAAGAAGTTAAATTGAAAAATAATCATAATATGAATATTTAAACACAAATTTGAAAATGGTGGCCGTTCATTTCGATACAGGCTTCAGTTCTTTTGTGCATATTATCGCACTATAGACTATTGCATCTAATTCCAATTGCCAGTTTCATCCTTCGTGCTAGTAACTCATGTTGAAATAATTCTGTACCTACTCTGCGTACTATAAATTCAATCTTCACTTCTGCCCGACCTGAAAATATAAAATTACTCAGACATGCTATCTACTGTCCGTCCAAGTTGTTATGCCGCAGGATTGTAGAAAGGGAGGAAATCAAGTGACAGTTAATTACTTAACGAGGCCCTTTTATTTAAGTTAAATTAAACAGCTGTATAATATTACGTAAACTTCCAATTCCTAAGAGAAATAAATGTTTTCAGAAAAGAGCTAAGACAGCCCAGCTATTACAGAGGGGCGAGCAGAAGCAGGTGGGGGAAATCGGGATGCGACGTAGGCAAACGGACAGTACCTGTGCGAAAATATGATTCAATATTGAAAGCTCTTTCGTCACTGGAAAACGCGAACATATTTCTGGAACGTACTATACTCAGTAACTCAGTACTGCTTACTATCTGCGGTCTTGGTTCTGTCTGGAGTTGGAACTTCCTTAGTAGAAGGGGTGGGAGTGAAGTACATTCAAAAACTCAGGTACAATAAAAATTGAAGTAAAAATAAAATGATGTCCCTGTATAAAATAACGAATCCCACAGACAACCAAACATCCAGGGACCACTTTCATAATGTTTACTGTAAATTGTATACTTTTTTTCGTAATTCTGAACTTTTGTCTTGCAATCTGAGTTTGTAAAGCTTGCCTGTACAAATGATATTTTGCTTAATTTACAAGTTTTATTTTTGTTAGTCTGTATTTATACACACTTTAACATCCAGACCAGTAATTCTTACACTGTGGTCCGCGGCCGAGACCTAATGGTCGGGGGTCCGAAATTGAGTTTTAAAACTAAAATTATAATCCATGTTGAATCTTTCGTATACTACATTTTTATTGGGTTATTTTATGACGCTGTATCAACATCTAGGTTATTTAGCGTCTGAATGAAATGAAGGTGGTAATGCCGGTGAAATGAGTCCTGGGTTCAGCACCGAAAGTTACTCAGCATTGGCTCTATAGGGTTGAGGGAAAACCCCGGAGAAAACCTCAACCAGGTAAGTTGCCCCGACCAGGATTCGAACCCGGGCCACCTGGTTTCGCAGCCAGACGCGCTGACCGTTACTCCACAGGTGTGGACCGTATACTACATTTAACACTTGAATATAAATAATTGTTTCTACATTGGATAGACAGACAGATCGTTCCAAACTCGATACAAAGAACACATTAAAGCAATAACCGGAGGACACAATACATCTACATATGCCGAACACATAACTAATGCTAACCACACATAGGTACAATAACATAAATACAGACATGCAAATCCTACACATACAACCCAAAAACCAAAAACTCAACATACTAGAACAATATGAAATATACAGACACCAAAATACACCCTGATCAAATTCTCAACACACAGATCAATTTCAGAACACATACTCTATTTGACACCAAATTTCAACACTTTTCAACAATCGAACGCACCCACACAACAGGCAGCGAAGTTCGAGATGACGCCGAGATCTAGTAGGCTCTGAGAATGATGTGAAGAAACACCGAAACAGCTGTTAGCAGCACATGCTTACACAATTAACACGAGTAAGATCGCCATTTAATCAATTATTAGAATTATAAGATAAGCCTCCCTAAGTTCGCCACCTTAAGCAAATTCATCATCATCATCATCATCATCATCATCATCACCATCATCATCATCATCACCATCATCACCATCACCATCATCATCATCATCACCATCATCATCATCACCACCATCATCATCACCATCACCATCATCATCATCACCATCATCATCATCACCACCATCATCATCATCACCATCATCATCATCACCATCATCATCACCATCACCATCATCATCATCATCACCATCATCATCATCACCACCATCATCATCATCACCATCATCATCATCACCACCATCACCATCACCATCATCATCATCACCACCATCATCATCACCATCACCATCATCATCATCACCACCATCATCATCACCATCACCATCATCATCATCACCATCATCATCACCATCATCATCATCACCACCATCATCATCACCATCACCATCATCATCATCACCATCATCATCATCACCACCATCATCATCACCATCACCATCATCACCATCATCATCATTACCATCATCATCATCACCATCATCATCAGCATCACCATCATCATCACCATCATCATCATCATCACCATCATCATCACCATCATCATCACCATCATCATCATCATCACCATCATCATACACAGGGATTAGGCCTTTCGGCCTGTTCCGTCCTCTCAAAGAAATTGATCTCTCCATCTCTTCGTACGCCTTCCTCTGTCTCTCTTGCCTTTAGGTTTGTACTCTAGAATCTATTTAGGGATACGGCATTCTGGCATTCTTTGTACGTGTTCATAGTATTTTTCTTGGTATTCTTTTATTTTATTATTTAAGTTGAATATGTTCAGTTCGTCTCTTATCGTGTCATTATATCGTCTGTTTGTTATTCTGTATCCAGCTACCGATCTCAAAAATCTCATTTCTGATACTTCTATTTTGTGTTTTTGGTTTTCTGTTAGGGTCCAGATTTTGAGCCATACAAGAGAGCTGGGACTGCCAATACTTTATAAAACTTCAAAATGGTTTCTTTCCTTGTCTTGTTTAATAGGGTTCTTTTAATCGTTCCGCATATTTGATTGAAATTTTGTAATTTTCTTTGTTGATCTTATTCTCTTGTGTTTCCAATTTCACAGCCCAGGTATTTAAAATCTCTCACTTGCTCTACAACGTGGTCGTTAATTAAAATTTTACATCGTACATGTGTTTTGCCTTGGAAAGCTAAAATTTTTGCTTTTGTCGGAGATATTGTTAAATTGTAGCTTGAGGCTGTGATTTGTAATTCATATATTAGATTCTGAAGACCATCCTGTGAAGCAAATTTATGTTGAAAAATTATCACCTTACATAATCTCCTACACAATTACTGATATAGAATAACTTTTCCGCTACATTTGAGGGCACATAATAATAGGTCACAAATCTAGCAGTGAATGAATATTAATAAGGAAAGATGAAATTTACATGGCAAAGCTTAATTGTTATGAGAAGAATAGCCATAAGTAATAATAATAATAATAATAATAATAATAGTAATAATAATAATGATTTATTTAACCTGGCAGAGTTAAGGCCATACGACCTTCTCTAACACTCAACCAGGAGTAAAACTGCGTTACAAAAACACTACAAATTTACAAAGTTCACTACAATTTTACACACAAAACTGAATAAAATAATAATAATAATAATAAAATGTAAACAACAAGTAAGTAGAAATCAGACATAATATATAACATACAGAAGGAAAGAAAAAGCATAATAAAATGCGAACAGCGGGTCAAAATAAATGAGGCATACAAAGTATAAAAAAATAAGACAATTATTGATGATGATAATAATAATAATAATAATAATAATAATAATAATAATAATAATAATAATAATATGATTTATTTAACCTGGCAGAGTTAAGGCCATACGGCCTTCTCTAACACTCAACCAGGAGTAAAACTGCGTTACAAAAACACTACAAATTTACAAAGTACACTACAATTTTACACACAAAACTGAATAAGATAATAATAATAAAATGTAAACAACAAGTAAGAAGAAATCAGACATAATATATAACATACAGAAAGAAAGAAAAAACATAATAAAATATGAACAGCGGGTCAAAATAAATGAGGCATACAAAGTATAAAGAATAAGACAATTATTGATAATAATAATAATAATACTAATAATAATAATGATAAAAAATAAGAATAGTAATAATAATAATGATAATAATAATAGTAATTATAATACTAATAGTAGTAATAAAATAGTGCAGTACAAAGCATACAATGAATACAATATTTTATGTACACACAGTAAGGAAAATTATGATTATATATAGCTCAACTTATCACATTCTAGATATACCATTTTCGGAAAATATGAAAACGAAAATATAAAATAAGTTAAATATCACTAGAACATAAAAAAATGTGAATACGTGGAAACATGCAATACAACACTTGTCATAATAGTAAGTTAGTTTGGCAACTCGTCATAAGATAATTTTCTAACTTGGATTTGAAAGATTTCAATGTTGACTTCAGGCGGCAAAGAGTTCCAGGGGAGAAGAAATAAAAATAAATAAAATTAGAATTGCAACATATAATGAGCTATATAACTGGGTGATAAATTGAAACTATAAAATGATTCGTGAAACATCTTTAAATGCCATGTAATAATATACTAGTAGAGTTAGAAAGTATCCGAACTTCGGGTGACAACGCCATGCTCTGTAGGCAACTGCTCTGCCTTGTCCGTGTTGCATGTGGCCTACTCTCCAGGCGTATATACTCAGTGTGCCGACCGATCAAAAGGGAAAGTAATGCTTGAAGTTCAGTGTTCTTTGATATCCAGGGCCTGGTACATTTCGAACTGTCAGTAAGAAGAAGTATGTTGTAATTTTTCGACATTTTCGTGATGCAGTTCGATGAAAAAGACTCAATTTGTGGCAAGTACAATCATGACAATATTCCAGGCCATCGATCGCTCTTGGTAAGCGAATTCTTCGCACAACACAAAATATCTGTCCAAACACACTCACCATTTCCCACAGATCTTACTCGAGCAGATTTCTTCTATTTCCAAAGGTCAAATCCCCACTCAAGGCATGGAGGTTTGCGTCAGCCGAAGAGGTTAAAATTCATGCGACGCGCGCTCTGTAGGAAGTCACCAAAGATGGGCTAATGCTTCGAGAAGTGGTATGGACGCTGGCAGAAGTGTGTCACTACCCGGGGAGCGTACTTTGAAGGTGGTGTTGTGTAAACGGTTTTTCAAAACTTTATCAAATTTTCCTTTTTCCATCCAGTTCCTCAATTACTCTGACCCTTGGCCTTGAAGAGAATTTTTCATAGTTGAATTGAAAATTCCAAGTTTTTTCCAGTGTCCTACGAACTAGTTGAGTACACAAGTTTCACTGTCTGGTGATCAAACACATTAATAGTTTTCTGTTGAATTTCTCATTTTGTACGGAAGCAGAGCAAAAAAATAATCATCATATTCATATTGACTGGCAGAAACCTCAGAACTGAAGTCAAACGATGTTAAAGATGGATTGAAGCACTCATTTTTGCCGCCACGATCAACTGCATTATATGTACGTTCAATGGATAAAGGGTAATACTTGTCCAACGTAAAATTAGCTATAATTCAGTGAAAAATTAAAACTTTAAAATGATTCGTGAACCATCTTGAAAGGGACTTCATATACTATTAATGATATATTTAAAAATACTTGATCAAAATTCCTCTTTTCCATCCAGATTCTCAACTACTCTGAACCTTGACAGTATTTTTCATCGTTGAATTGAAACTTCCAATTTTTTCTACTCTCCTACGAACTAGTTGAATTTAACAGGACATACTTCAGTTGAGTACACAAATTTCACTGTCTGATGATCAAACACATTCATCGTTTTCTGTTGAATTTCTCATTTTGTAAGGAAGCAGGGCAAAAATAAAAAATCATCACATACATTACGACTGGCAGAAACCTCAGAACTGAAGTCAAACGATGCTAAAGATGGATTAAAGCGCTCATTTTTGCCGCCACGATCGATTACATTATACGTTCAATGGATAAAGGGTAATATTTGTCCAACGTAAAATAAACTATAACTCAGTGAAAAATTAAAACTTTAAAATGATTCGTGAACCATCTTGTAAGGGATTTCATATACTATGAATGATATATTAAAAAAAAAAAACTTGTTCCAAATTCCATTTTCCCATCCAAATCCTCAAGTACTCTGAACCTTGACGGGATATTTCCATTGTTGAATTGAAACTTCCAATTTTTTCTACTTTCCTACGAACTAGTTGAATTTAAAAAGATATACTTCAGTTGAGTACACAAATTTCACTCTCTGATAATCAAACACATTTATAATTTTCTGTTGAATTTCTCACTTTTACGGAAGCAGAGCAAAAAATAAATCATCATATTCATATTGACTGGCAGAAACCTCAGACCTGAAGTCAAACGATGATAAATATGGATTGAAGCACTCATTTTGCCACCTTGAACCACTACAGCATATACGTTCAGTGGATAAAGGGTAATTTTTGTCCAACGTAAAAAAATGAGTTATAACTCAGTGAAAAATTAAAACTTTAAAATGATTCGTGAACCATCTTGTAAGGGACTTCATATACTATGAATGACATATTTAAAAAAAACTTGATCAAAATTCCATTTTCCCATCCAAATTCTCAAGTACTCTGAACCTTGACCGGATATTTCCATCGTTGAACTGAAACTTCCAATTTTTTCTACTCTCCTACGAACTAGTTGAATTTAACAGTTAGTTGAGTACACACATTTCACTATCTGATGATCAAACACATTCATCGTTTTCTTTTGAATTTCTCATTTTGTACGGAAGCAGAGCAAAAAAAATCATCATATTCATATTGACTGGTAGAAACCTTAGAACTGAAGTCAAACGATGCTGAAGATGGATTAAAGCACTCATTTTTGCCGCCTTGTTCAACCACAGCATATACGTTCAGTGGATAAAGGGTAATTTTTGTCCAACGTAAAATGTACTATAACTCAGTGAAAAATTAAAATTTTCAAGATTCGTGAACCATCTTGTAAGGAACTTTATATACTACTAGCCGTACCCGTGCGCTCCGCTGCACCTGTTACAAATAAATATAAAGTAATTACGTAATTAAAATAGGACGTTTGATCCAGGGCACATTCGTGTTTGTTAGAAGGATAAATCGTTTAATATGTTACTTAATTTAAATTGTATTTAAATAATTAAATTGCGATCATTTTGGTCCAGAGACACTCATTTGGTGCAATGACAATTCCTTTAACATGTTTCTTATTTGTTATTACACGCAACCATAGTTTAATGAAGATTGACATATCATTTAGTTTTAATGTGTAAACTTTATATTACTTGCTATATGGTTCCATTGAATTATGATAATAACTTAATTTTAACCCTTGTTTTCTACGTCTTCAGTAAATGGCGCTTGGCCCACTATGGTTCTGAAACCTTCAAATAACTTAAATACTGATACAGCATAAACAGTTATATGTAATTATATTTCTTTCTTTCGAAAATGTAAGAATTCACGATCTCCTATGTACCATTGTCATGGAATGAATAAATGTGTTTTTTCTTCCTACTCAAAAAATTTTATATTTTGCACATGGGAATTACTGCACGAACAACATCGCTACAATCTGAGGCGGCGGTGAAAACGTATTGTATTATTATTTTAAAAGTCTATCAGACCTACCAAATTTTGCATAGAATAAAACTTATCGGAAATCAATTTTAAAGAAACTTTTGTTGTGTAACATTTTTCACAAAAAAAAAAAACAATAATAAGCGAGATATTTCGATTTAATTCAGGCCCCGTTAAATGAGGAAATTGGAATTCCATATAGCCTAAAATCTAAATTACAACGAACTTAACTTATATTTCAATTTTCATCGAAATCCGTTCATTATCGCGTGAAAAGGTAACAAACAACCAGACAGACAGACATAAAAACAAAAACTTCAAAAAAAGCGATTTTCGGTCTGGGGATTAATAATTATACATGTTAACACCAATTATTTTTGGAAAAGGAAAAATTACCAGAAAATTTTCGGCTACATATTTATTATTATATTATATTATATTATATTATATTATATTATATTATATTATATTATATTATATTATATTATATTATATTATATTATATTGTATTATATAATATAAAAAGTGCGTTGATAAGAAAGTTTTTAATTTGTTGTGGGGGCTCTTGAATCTCAGAAGCAACAACCTTTACAACAGCGCAACATAATCTGCTTGGCTCATTACCCAATTTTTTTTGCTTTGCATTTATTTCATATATATATATATATATATATATATATATATATATATATATATATATTTTATGTATTTTAACACGATTCAGTTGAGCATAGTTAAAATTTGAATTATAAAATAATGGATTGCTAAGCTAACGTACTATTACTGCATACTAAATCAATACACTGTCGTTGTTCATTAATTCTCTGAGATTAAAATGAGTGTGTACATAAATATTATTTTAAGAAATACAGAAAACGAGTGTACAAAAGAGCCTATCAAATTTTCTGTGCATAGCAATAGTTTAATAGCTTTCGATTGTTGCTGTCCAAGGCCCCTTTTTCGATTGTTGTTGCCCAAGGCCCCTTATAAACGAAGTCATTTGTTATTTCATTGCACCGTCTTGGATGGCGTTATTTTAATTTTAAAACTCATTTATCTCATTAAATATCAGTCCTATCAAAGTTTTGTGAAGAATAAAACTTATCGGAAATCATTTTTAAAGAAACTTTTCTTATGTAACATTTGTCACAAAAATCAATAATAAGCGAGATATTTCGATTTATTTAATTCAGGCCCCCTTATAACCCCCCTTTTAAATAAAGTATTTTGAATGCCATATAGCCTAAAATCTAAGTTACAACGAACTTAATTTATATTCCAATTTTCATATAAATCGGTTCAACCATTATCGCGTGAAAAGGTAACAAACGTACAGACATACAAACAAAAATTTCAAAAATGCGATTTTCGGTTTCAGGGTGGTTAATTATATATGTTAGGACCAATTATTTTTGTAAAATCGAAAATTACCAGAAAAATTTCGGCTACAGATTTATTATTAATATAGATGAATGATATATTAAAAAAAAAACTTGATCAAAATTCCATTTTCCCATCCAAATCCTCAAGTACTCTGAACCTTGACGGGATATATCCATCGTTGAATTGAAACTTCCAATTTTTTCTACTCCCCTACGAACTACATGTAGTTGAATTTAACAGGAAATGCTTCAGTTGAGTACACAAATTTCACTATCTGATGTTCAAACACATTCAAGGTTTTCTGTTGAATTCCTCATTTTGTACGGAAGTGTTTTCCTTCACCAATATTTAACTAGGAATGCACACACATCATCGCTAATTTAGTCGGAATAGCTCTGACCTCCACTGCGCTCGTGGCACGAATCGAAGTCACTCCAGAGTTGCTACACGGACCGTCTGCCTGCGGGCAACAAGTAGCCCGGACGAGGCAAGTGGAACAGCTACAGCCATCAATTACTCGATATTATAGCTCGTCAGTTGCAAGGGGGCAGATCACAGTTGTATGAGGTTTTTACTCGGTTAGTTAACGACGCTGCATGAACTACTAAGTTATATACAGGGTGATCACGAATTTCGTACAAAACTTCGGGAAATGATCGCTGACAGCATTTTCGTGAAATAAGTTTATACCAGCGTGTGTTTTAATTCAAACCTTTATAGCGTTATAATAATTTTAAATATCGTCAATATCTCTTCATTTTGAGAAATACAGGAATAATATAAAGAATAATACAACATTATTTTGTGCGAGATCGTGCGTATTGGCTTGTTTTTCGCACAAAATCAATCCGCGGAAAGTCTAAAATTCCACATTCAGTATTCCCAACCTAACACACATAACAATTTCCCTCTTCTTACCGCTTAAGTGACATATTCATTTTACTGCTTTAGGCTTTTAACATATTTTTAGAGACGTTCAATATAGTAATAATTATAGATTGGAATCTTACCACTGCAATTTCACCTAAATTGCACTGTTAATTATTGTTTTTAAATATTTGCAAAAATTAAGTAAACTCTACAACTCCACTAAAGTTACTGCATTCGTGATGCAAGTAACATTAAGGAAGCCGTGAAAAAATCAACAAGATTCCACTCTCATCATAGACTGGGGGAAAAAATGACACGTATATCATGGCCTGCTGGAGTATAGTAAACACAGAAAATATTTTAAAGCAACATTGTTGAAGATAGATATTTTTGTTTTGCAAATTTGCCGTCATTGATAAGAAACCAAGATGGAGATTTCAATGCAACTAATTAGAAATTCCTCTTTCAGGTATGTAATAAACGATCTTCGCACAAACTAATGTACGATACACGAGCGGTATGTTTTCTTTCAATTCTCGGAAATTAAAAAAGCTCAACTACGTTTCGCTTTTTCAAACTTTTCCTCGAAGATGAAAACTTCAACATACCGCTCTTGTAACGCATATTACCATTCCAGCACATGTAAGTAATACGAGGGTCATTACATAAATAATGCACAGGTTGGTTTGTCCTCGAAGCGAAGATCGTGCACCGCAAACTGACCTTGTTTCCTTCGTAATGTGATATAGGCTGTTATTTCTAAAAATAATTCCACACTACTTAAGATAATGTTAACTATTGTTAGGAATTTTACTGCACACAAGATTAATAAAAATTTGTCTATCCAAAAAATATAGATTACTCAACAAATTTAATTTATACAGATTTTAATGTATTAACTATTGAAGAAATTTATAAATATAGTTTACTAACTTACTACCACAGAAATCAAATAAAACATAAATCTAATCGACATGAATATCGTATTCGAAGACAAAAGTCTACTTTCCCATTAATTGAGCCTAAATGTCATACAAGTGCAGCTCTTAAACATGGTGCTAGTTTCGGCACAAGACTTTATAATAAAATTACAAACCATTTTCCAAATTTGGAATATTTTAAAATTGAAACTTTTAAAAAAGAAATTTATAAATTTATTCATGATATATTGTATTATCAATTTTTTTACCTTTTCTTTGTGTCGACTATATTCATATTTCTATTGAATATCACGGTCGGATTGTCAATTTATATTAAATGTTTTTTTTTTTGGCTCTTGTGTGTTATTTATTGCTTTTAATTAAGTTACTATATTTGGTAAGCTGACATTGTAGATTTTGCTCTTACGGTAGTGGCTAGAAACATTTTTGTTTTATAAATTTAATTTGTACTCACTAGCTAGCTAGTTAAATAAATAAGTAAATAAAAATAAAATTGAGATATTATTTTATTTCGTAAGTTTCATTTACTTCAATAACAATTTTTAAATGTGAACTCATTTTAATAATTAATTCTCCTCAAGCTTGGATCTTCGAGTCAATAGCTAGGCATTCGTAGGGAAAACAAATCGCATGGAAGTACTAATCTAAAAAAGTGGCATGTTTTAATTTTTTAAAATATCTTAGAATATATCCTTCATTTTGAGAAATACAGGAATAATATAAAGACTAATACAATATTAATTACAGCACTTGAAAATAATACGAGGGTCATTACATAAATAATGCACATAGAAGATTTGCGGACTACATTAATGCTGCCATCTAGTGTAGCTTACAGTGGACTTCTACAGAACCTACGTTAGAAGAAAAGGGACATACCACCGGAATTCTATGCAACCTGTGCGATGGGAGACAGAAGCTGGACTCAGACGAACTACGAAATGCGACATGTGACTACAAGACTGGCAATCCATGGCTTCCACCACAAGCTGTGCTCCAATAAGACATTCCACGATCCGGACGATACGTGCATATGTGTTTTGTGCTCAGAAAAATGTGGAAAGTACCATATATTAAAGTGCAAGAAACGCTGCAGGTCTATCGCTGCTGATGGATGGATGGATGGATGGATGGATGGATGGATGGATGGATGGATGGATGGATGGATGGGTGGATAGGTGGATGGGTGGGTGGGTGGGTGGGTGGATGGATGGATGGTTTATTTTGCAAAAACATGTGGAACTTGTATGGCATCGTCATATACATTAAAAATACATGATATCATACAATGAATACAAATTAAGATACATGAATATTAAAAAATTCATCGACATCATACAATGGATTTGCCAATAATATAGTCCTATTTCGTGTCCTAAAAATTCGGAATGGAAGATTCCTTATATCAATAGGTAGACTATTAAATAAATTAAAAGCAAAGAACAGAAAACTGTTTTGAGTAATACTGTATTTACATTTGTCAATATATAAATTTGTATTATTTCTTGTAGAATATTTATGAACAGAAGTACATGCTATATAATTATTAATGTTATTCCGAATGTAAAGAAGACAGGCCAATACATACATAGACGGCAATGTCAAGATTTGTGACCTTATAAAAAGAGGTTTACAATGAGTCGTATTTCGTACTCCATAAATTAATCTTAAAGCTTTCTTTTGTAATATGAAAAGAGCTTGAGCAGAAGTATGGTGACCCCAAAGAATAATACCATAATTTAAATGACTTTGTATATGGCTATGAAATATTGTAAACAATACCTTGTTAGGTAAATTATTCCTTAACAACCTTAACATATATAGGCCTTTACTTAATTTCTTAGCAACATAGTCAACATGAGTTTTCCATCCCATTCTAGGCTCAAGAAAGATGCCCAGAAACCTAACAGCAGTATTACTAACAATAGTAAGACGATTAATACCAAAGTTTAATTTAACAGTTTTGTTAGAATTAATCATAAGGTTATTCGCACTACACCAATCAACAACCCTACTTGATACATCAGCAAGTTCCATAGACAATATGTCACTATTTTTATGAATAGTATTAACTGCTAAATCATCAGCAAACATAAAAGAGTCAGAACATCCATTCTGAATATAGTCGGGAAGATCATTAACATAAATAATAAACAATAAAGGTCCCAAAATTGAGCCTTGAGGCACACCATGTTTTAATACCTGATACTGTGACCTTTTACCATTTGCCAAAACAGATTGATGCCTATCATTCAAATAAGACGCTAAAAATTTTACACTAAGACCATTAAAACCATAATATTTGAGCTTAAGTAAAAGTGTTTCATGAGAAACTGTTTCGAAAGCCTTTGAGAAATCATAAAAACTACTACTAATATAACCATTTTCAATACCCACAAAACAACGTTTAACAAAGGACACCACCGCCTTCACAGTACTATGTGAAGTCCTAAAATCATATTGACAGTTGGTGAACAAAGAATTAGATTCAAAGTAATTGTAAATTTGTTTCTTAAGCAAAATCTCAAAAACCTTCGACAAAGTAGGTATTATACTTATAGCAAGGACAACTAAGATTATATTTACATCTCTTTGCACAGTTTGTGCACAATTCTCGTTTATTATTGTAAATAACTAGCTGAAAGCACCCGGCGTTGCCCGGGTTTTCCTTTCTGCTTCTATTTTTAATTAAACTGGTTATTAAATTTTCGGAAATCTCGGAAACCTAACTATAGACAACCAAAACGAATTGTCTTTACTAAGCTAAGATGAATCTTTACTTAACGTCACTTACATGAATTGATGAACTCCTTAGCGAAATTCCTGCCAGCATTAACTCAGTTTAAAATAGTTGTAAATCAGGCACCGAAAAGAAAACATGTCATCATGTGCCCGACGTTCAACGGGTTTTTAAATTTTTATATTCATTTCTTTTTATTTATTTATTCTGGTGTAGTTAAGACCATTAGGCCTTCTCTTCCACACCGCCAGAAATACAAATAAAATAATAGAAAAATCAAATCATGAACAGAGTAAAACCCAACGAAAATGTCATCTCTTTTCCTCTTTCTGATCAGTTTCAGCATCGAATCAATATGTACATATATAATTTAATTTGTTGGAAGATTTTTTATCCCTTGACCGCTGTACATCCATTTATATCATACCCGTTTTTTTAATATGACTTGTAAAACTATATCTCACAAATTCTGACATATTATATTAATTCTTATTTTATACACAGAATACAGCTACAATATAAACTTGCAATAAGTCATTTTTTAACATAAAGACTGATATTGTGGGAGACGTATAAGCTTAATGGTATTTTAGAAATTAAGAGATTGTTATTTCCACAATGCGTAACATACTATATTTGTAACGTGATTATACAGATAGAATTTCGCAGTAACATATTTTCGGATGCGAACAACAATATTTTGAGAGACGTATATTTCATAATTAATACAATGTTATTTTCAGTCGCTTTACGTACATTCACATACTACATTAACAACATGACAAAAATATCACTGAATTGCTTTTTGATATGTGTAAAATATTTTTTTTTCACTCCTTTGTACAGTATATAGTCGAGGATGTGAAAAAGACGCAGTTTTTAAGTTAATGTCTGCAACTTAGAGCTACTGTCCTTGAGCTTCATTTTAATATGGCCATTATAAATGTCAGTCGCACTGAAATTGCAGTTGCTTAAAATCAAATGGGTATCATAGGAATACGCGAGATAAAAAAATCACCTTTCGTTTTTCCAGTTAATATTACCACTTCTATTACGTTTCGTATGATTCTTTACACCAATTCTTGTTGGTGCATAATTTTGGTGGGTCAATATTTCGCAATAGTACTTCTGGTTATTCAATATTAAGTAAATTATGTGGTAGCAATCCTTGTAGTTTGAAAGAATTCTAGAATTCAGTTTGATAAAACACAGTCTGCTCACTATCTACAACTGCATCGAGAAATTCGTAATACTGTCCTGGACTGCGTAAAGATACTTATTTCACGAATTATCTAGTTTTAGCCTTCGTAATGTGTATCAACAAATGTTATTTAATTTCGTTTTATAATTTCCATGGCCTCATGAAAGTCGATGTTGAATACAACAGACAATAATAAAAAACAATTGACTATAGAACATTGCATTTTAGTATTACACATGAATGTTTGAGCGTATTTCTTTTTATTTTTTACTAGCCGTACCCGTGCACTCCGCTGCACCCGTCAGAAATAAATATAAAGTAATTACATAATTAAAATAGGATATTTGATCCAGGGAACATTCGTGTTTGATAGAAGGATAAATCGTTTAATATGTTACTTAATTTAAATTGTATCCAAATAATTAAAATGCGATCATTTTGGTCCAGAGCACTCATTTGGTGCAATGACAATTCCTTTAACATGTTTCTTAATTGTTATTACCAATTATTTTTGGAAAAGCGAAAATTAACAGAAAAATTTTGGCTACAGATTTATTATTATGTTTATATTATATTATATTATGAAAAAGTGTGTTGATAACGGATGTACTCGAATTAGAAAGTTTTTAATTTGTTGTGGGAGCTCTTGAATCTCAGGAGGAACAACTTTTACAACAGCGCAACAAAATCTGCTTGGCTCATTACCCATTTTTTTGCATTGCATTTATTGCATATGCATTTTATGTATTTTAACACGATTCAATTGAACATAGTTAAAATTTGGATTATAAAATAATGGATTGCTAAGCTAACGTACTATTACTGCATACTAAATCAATACATTCTCGTTGTTCGTTAATTCTCTGAGATAAAAATGAATATGTTCATAAACATTATTATAAGAAATACAGGAAATGAATATACAGAACAACCTATCAAGTTTTCTGTGCATAAGAAGCTATTTTAATCTTACCTGTCCTCAATTCACTCACAAGTTACAGTAATAACATTATAGAATTATGTCCATCCAGAGAAACTACACTTTCCAATGATGAAATAATAATTAATTATACAAATCGGTTAATTCAGCTTCCGATATTACTTCATACAAACACAGAAACATTGTCTGTAGGCTATCTTTCATAGCTTTCGATTGTTGTGTCCAAGGCCCCTTATAGACGAAGTCATTTGTTTTTTATTTCAATACACCGCCTTAGATGGCAGTTATTTTAATTTTAAAACTCATTTATCTCATTAAATATCAGTCCTATGAAAAATTTTCAAAGAAAAAAAAGTATCAGAAATCATTTTTGAAGAAACGTTTGTTATGTAACATATTTCACAAAAATCAATAATAAGCGAGATATTTCGATTTATTTAATTCAGGCCCCCTTATAACCCCCTTTTAAATAACTTATTTTGAATGCCATATAGCCTATAATCTAAGTTACAACGAACTTAATTTATGTTCCAATTTTCATCGAAATCGGTTCAGCCATTATCGCGTGAAAAGGTAACAAACATACAGACAGACAGACAGACATAGAAAGAAAAATTTCAAAAAACGATTTTCGGTTTCACGGTGGTTAATTATATATGTTAGGACCAATTATATTTGGAAAATCGAAAATTACCAGAAAAATTTCGTCTACAGATTTATTATTAGTAATAGATAATTTTAAGTAATTTAACTTCCATTTGCACAATTTTAATGTAGCCTATGTTCTTCTCCTGGTTATGAACGTTAAATGTGCAAACTTTGGCACATATCGGTCAAAGCGTGTAGATTTGTATAGAGAACATATACACACACCTACATACATACATACATACCCATATTCAATTTTATATATTAAGATGCACAGGCTGGCTTGTCTCTCACCGAGGATCATGTACCGCAACGTAAAATATTATTTCAAAAAATAATTCTACGCTACTTAAGAAAATGTTGACATTTATTAGCAATTGAGATATTATTTTACTTCGTAAGTTTCATTTATTTCAATAACAATTTTTAAATGTGAATTTATTTAATAATTAATTCTCCTCAAGCTTGCATCTTCGCCTCACTAATCAGGCATTCGTAGTGAAATAAAATCGCATGGAAGCACTAATCTAAAAAAAGTGGCATGTTTTAATTTTTTAAAAATATCTTATAATATTGAGAAATTTTTTAGTTGGTTATTTAACGACGCTGTATCAACTACTAGGTTATTTAGCGTCGATGAGATTGGTGATAGCGAGATGGTATTTGGCGAGATGAGGCCGAGGATTCGCCATAGATTACCTGGCATTCACCTTACGGTTGGAGAAAACCTCGGAAAAAATCCAACCACGTAATCAGCCCAATCGGGCATCGAACCCGCGCCCGAGCGCAACTTAAGACCGTCAGATAAGCGCCTTTACCGACTGAGCCAAGCCGGTGGCTTTGAGAAATTTTTACATAATGTTGTTCAGTAAACGATACCCAATTACGTCTAGGAACATTTACACGTCTAACCCTAACATCCTGTATAACAGACGAAAATCTTTGATTGATAAAGTAAGATATAATTGTAACAAACTACATACTAGGTTCAAAAAGTTCCCGGAATTTGCTAGTATCATAGAAACAACGTACCTTAAACACTATTCTACAGCATTCCCTTCAAAATAGTAGCCTTCCGTAACAACACACTTTTGCCAACGCGTGTAGAGTTCCTGGAAGCCATTTTGTGAAATCCGTCTTAGTGCTCTCGTCGCGTTTGCGATAACCTATTCAGCATTGAATCTCCGTCCTTTCAGATGACTTTTCAGACGGGGAAACAGAAAGGTGAGAGATCAGGAGAGTATGGTGGGTGATCCAAAGCAGTTATGTTGTGCCTGGCAAGAAAATTCTTTACAATAATTGCGCGATGAGCAGGTGCATTGTCATGCATAAGGAACCAGTTGTTTTCTACCCACTTTTCTGGACGTTTCCTTCTCACTGCGTCCCGGAGGCGACGAAGGATTTCTACGTACAATTCTTTCGTTACAGTACGACCTTCTGGAATGAACTCATGGTGGATGAGACCCTGAAGAAAACTTCCAACATAACTTTGCCTTTGGAAGTGTCCCTAGGAAACTTTTGCTTCCGAGGAGATGTTTTCGATTTCCACTCAGATGACTGTCGTTTAGGGACTGGGTCGTACAAGTAGCACCAAGTTTCATCACCAGCAATAATTTTGTTTAAGAAATCACCATCTTCACAAGCCATACTGATCATGTCCCCAGCAAGAGTCATTCTTGTTTCTTTCTCTTCTGCCGACAACATTTTCGGAACTAACTTCTGAGACACGTAATGCATGTTGAGATGCTTGTGAAGAACATTGTGTACACTTCCGGCTGATATTCCGACCTCTGCTGCTATCTCTTTTATGGTTTTACGTCGGTCGTCCCTCACAACATTACGCACACGCTGAGCGATTGCTTCATTTGTTACAGTTGTTGGTCGGCCGCTGCGTACGTCATCTTTGATGCTATCGCGGCCACCAGAAAAGCGTTTATGCCAGGCATACACTTGAGTTTTTTTTCATTGCTGCTTCTTCATATGCTTCTTCCAACAATCTTAATGTCTCTGCAGGAGTTTTGTGTAACAAAACACAGAACTTGATGTTTGTACGTTGCTCTGTGGACATAATTACAAAATGCGATGAACAAACAAAACACTATGATAAACAATTGCCAACAAACTTTAAGGAAATGACACCATGAATGTTACCAACAAAACAAATGTATAATATCCCTTGTTATACAGGGTGTTTCAAAAATACAGGGCATAATTTCAGGTATGTATTTCCCCATATAGACAATCTAAATAGTTCATTACAACATGTGTCCGGAAATGCTTCATTTCCGAGTTATGGCCTTCACAACATTGAAATTCACCGGAACGTTTTTCTTTCCACAGGTCGTTGTCATTACAGAAGATGTTCAAAATGTCCACCTCCTGCTTGAATACACACCTCACATCGATGTCTCATTGACCTGCGAACACGATCCCAAACTCCAGGAGTATTGCGTATGTCCTCAGAACATGCCACAATTCGATTCCCAAGGGATTCCAAATTAGGCACCGGAGACGAATAAACCAATGATTTTAAATGGTCCCACAAGTAGAAATCGAGAGGGTTCAGATCAGGTGAACGTGGAGGCCAAGCAATTAGGCCACCTCTACCTATCCATCGATCAGGAAACCTTCGATCCAAGTACCGGCGAGCCGTACGACTGAAGTGTGCAGGAGCGCCATCATGCAAGAAGTGAATGTGTTGACGATTGATCAGTGGAGTGTCTTCTAAAACATGAGGTATGGTGTTTTCCAGGAAGTTTGTGTACGCCTGCCCCGTAAGTCTGTTTACAAGTACATGGGGTCCAACTAATCGATCACCAATGATACCGGCCCACATGTTGAGGGAGAACCGCACCTGGTTATGAGATGGAACAGTTGCACGTGGGTTTTCATACGCCCATACATGCTGATTGTGGAAATTTGTTATGCCATCTCGTGTGAACTGTGCTTCATCTGTAAATAATACTAAGGCAGGAAAGTTCGGATTTACACCACACTGCTGCAAAAACCACTGACAGAACCTAACTCGTGCAGGGTAATCTGCTGGTCACAGGGCCTGTACACGTTGTAAATGATAAGGATACAATTGATACTCTTTCAACAGTCTCCAGACAGTCGTATGAGGAACATTGACTTGCAACGCTACCCTTCGTGTGCTGATAGAAGGAGTCATGTTCACAGCCTCCAGAATCTCCTCCTGTACTTCTGGAGTTGTAGATCTTGGTCGTCCCCTTCCCAAACCAGGAGAGTTAAATTTTCCATACTCGCACAGACGGTAATGGAGACGTACAAATGTCTTCCGATCTGGACATTGTCGCTGTGGGTACCTCTCCTGGTACAAACGACGAGCCAGCGCAGCATTGCCGTCCGCCTTACCGTACATGAAGTGTATCTCTGCCAGCTCTTGATTTGAATACATGTCACACAGTCTAACGCCTACACAACAGTGAATGTATCCTTCGCCTCGGAATGAACTGTCAGAGTGCCCTCTTAATGTCTCCTTTGACGGCAACGACCTGCGGAAAGAAAAACGTTGCGGTGAATTTCAATGTTGTGAAGGCCATAACTCGGAAATTAAGCATTTCCGGACACATGTTGTAATGAACTATTTTGACTGTCTACATGTGGGAAATACATACCTGAAATTATGCCCCGTATTTTTTAAACACCCTGTATATTAATACGAAAAATGGTAGTAAAATTCCGGGAACTTTTTAAACCCAGCTGTATGATAATCACTATTGCAATTTATTATTTATGATTAGCTGATGTTAATTTTCAATTCTAAGCACAATGTGATGTAATATTGTACTTAATATTTTTTTACTATATGAGCAATGCCTGCATTTAGAATTCTACTTGCTTTGTGTTGTATTTTGGAAGCAGAGTCAGTTTACTGAAGCGAATTTATCCGCCTAGACGTGCAGGCAGGGGCTAGATGTGTACGGCATTGTGTAACAAGCAGCGCTGGAGTACGCAATTAGGCTGGAATACTCGCAAGTAATGGCTGCTCCTTGCAGTTGGCGAGTATTCAAAAGCCATCAAGCTGCAAACTTTTACATATGTTTCATCTACAATCACTCCCTCTATACGCAGACACGATAATTGCCTGAGAGGTAGAACTCCTTTTATTCGGCATCTATCATGTAATGCTGCTCTCATAAATGGAAATAAAAGGAAGAAATTTGTTGAAAAAATCCTTTTTCGCTCGATTGAACTGCCAACAGTTTCTTTCTCGTTCTCAAAGCCGGGCCGGGAGCCTCCACCTCTTCTTAATATTGCTGGTGAGAGAGGCCCATTTACAAGCCTGCTGCGGGCGTCTTAGGGCCCTCCGCCCCATTCGGGCCATTCAGCCGTGAATGATTAATGAGTTAGTCGAAGAGCGGAGGCTGGGCTGTGAGGTGGAAGGACAGGGCATCATCTCCTGTGAGCAGAGTAGCGCCTCACTAGCATTCAAAGTTTCATTACGCAGCGTGGAGGGAGGGAGGATAATAGGATGGCTGAGAGAAACCAAAATAGGGAAAGAAGAAGGAGGAAAACTATAAGAAAATAGCATAGAGTAAAGATTTGAGAAAAAGAGGTAAGCGGGAAGAAAATCGAATGCAAGGAGAAAGGAAGGTAATGAAGATATTGAAAGAAAGAAATTAGAGAAAAGATATAAAAACAAAAGAATAATAAACAAATAACGAAATCATTATGTTTACTAACAATAAGCTAAGTGAAATAAGTAAGTAAATAAATAAATAAATAATAAATAAATAAACAAGTCTAAACAAATACACGACCGAGTAAGTAAATGGCAAGTCCACAGCTGTGGAGTAGGCTAACAGTCTGACCGTGAAAATTAAAAATGTGCCAATGTCAACAATTTAAGTAAATCTGTATGTCCACAAATAAATCATTTTATATTATATTTACATTCTCAAATTTCGATATATATCCAGTAACATATGAAAGTAATATACAGTGTAACTATAAATGATCTTTCCGATTACAAACTTGAATAACTATCGTCAGGAGACACTTAGAAACATGATATTGGTATCAATGGAAAGAGAAACTCAAATATTGTTTGTTATGTTGGCGAACCTGTCGCTTATTTATTAATTTCGTTGCTATGAGACGATATGACAGAAAAATGGCTGCAAACGAAGACAGGAGGACATTTTGTGTGATAGATTTTGACATAACCCAGTCTGTTGTCACTGTACAATGCAGTTTTAGAAGAAAATTTGGTGTTGATCCCCCAGTGGGCCCAGTATCCGTAAATGGTGCGCTGACTTCAAACCGAAGGGATGAATCTGTAAGTGGAAGTCAACCGGTCGTCCATCAGTAAGTGAGGCAAATGTGGAGCGTGTGAGAGAGAGTTTCACACCAAGTCCACAGAAATCCACCGTAAAAGCCAGCAAACTGTGTGGAAGATTTTACGGAAACGTTTGAAGTTCCATCCATACAGTCTGCAATTATTGCAGACTCTGAAACCAGACGACAAAGCCAAGCGACAGTCTTTCTGTGAGGAGATGCAACTCAGAATGGAAACTGAAGGTTTCATCCAATCATTGGTGTTTAGTGACGAAGCCACTTTCCATCTGTCAGGAAAAGTGCACAAGCACAATGTCAGGATATGGGCTTTGGAAAATCCTAACAATTATGTGGAACATGTACGCGACTCCCCCAAAGTGAACGTGTTTTGTGCTATAAGCCGTGAAAAGGTGCATGGCCCTTTCTTTTTTGTCGAGGCGACAGTCACAGGTAATTCGTACCTAGACATGTTACAGTTATGGCTTCTTCCACAACTGGAACAGGACATCGAAGGTCTCATTCTTCAGCAGGATGGGGCACCACCCCATTACCACTTAGGTATCAGAAACGAACTGAATACACGACTTCCAAGGAGATGGATTGGACGTGCTGGCCGTGAAGATTTAGAATATTTGCATTGGCCTCACTCCTTGTGATTTTTTTTGTGGGGTTTTATAAAACAAGTGTATCAGCCACCATTACCACCTACCATTGAGGATCTTCGTGTCCGCATCACAGAGGCCATTGCACTGGTGGATGGTCCAATGCTACAACGTGTGTGGCAGGAAATTGACTACAGGCTTGATATTGTCGTGTGACACAAGGAGTTCACATTGAGCATATGTGACTTACTTACGGTTGTGAACCAAATCTTTCTCTTTCTGTTTCATGTTTTCCAGTGAAAAAATTGTTGGAGTTTCTGTTTCTGTTGATACCAATTTCATGTTTTCTAATTTTTGCTGATTTAAGAGTAGCACATGTGATTTAACGGAATGGATAACAAACATATTTGAGTTTCTCTTCCCATTGATACCAATTTCGTCCACACCTGTGGAGTAACGGTCAGCGCGTCTGGCTGCGAAACCAGGTGGCCCGGGTTCGAATCCCGGTCGGGGCAAGTTACCTGGTTGAGGTTTTTTCCGGGGTTTTCCCTCAACCCAATACGAGCAAATGCTGGGTAACTTTCGGTGCTGGACCCCGAACTCATTTCACCGGCATTATCACCTTCATTTCATTCAGACGCTAAATAACCTAGATGTTGATACAGCGTCGTAAAATAACCCAATAAAATAAATAGATACCAATATCATGTTTCTAACTTTCTCCTAACGATAGTTATTCAAGTTTTTAATCGGAAAGATCATTTATAGTAACACTGTATTTGAGTTGCTGACTTAAATGGAACCACTTTCAATCCATTACACATAATACATAGTTGACAGTAACCTGATGAAACCTCACCTTTCATCTCGGAAGCATGTACCTTAAAATAGCATCCTTTTAAATTAACCAACACACAAACTTAGAAGCACGCCTCCACAGCGGTTCAGTGGCTAGAGTGCTGAGTTCATAATCCTGTAGGTCCTGGTTCAATCCCCGGTGTACCCCTGATTTATAACTTGTGTTGAGGAACCCGTAGTCCAGGTAACACAGGGGTTTTCTGCGAGGGCTTCGATTCCCCTGTGACATCACAACGAACCTCAATATGATCTCACAGCGTATGTCGCTTGTACACTGGCTCGCAAAACTTTTGCCCTATGAAATAACGTGGAAGTGAACTCTGGGAGACGTTATGTTGGCAATATACCTACATACCCCACTCAATATGTTCTGGGGAGGGAGGTATTCGAATTCTGAGTCCCAGGTATACCGAGCTAATCGAACCCAAAACATTTTAGAGCAATAACGGTATATGTAACCTAACATAAATGAAAAGATTAAGTCAATTTTGCAGCGAAATGTTTAAAACATGTTGTTTGTTTATCTTGAGTATTATAGAACATTCCAGGATAATTTTTAATCTTTTCTGTACGTATAAATACAATATAACATCAGTTTGTAATAAGGGATCTTTCACTCGCCCCTTGGGTTCCAAAAAGTCGTGATCTCAATCATTGGAAAATGTTTGGGCCGAAGTTCAGCGCACGGTGAATGATACCCTGGATAACACAGGATCCCAAACGTCACAACAGTTAAGGGAAATATTACAGGATGCTTGAGGTGACGTATTTACGTCTGAATGCTATATAAATGGGTTGGTAACTTCCATGAGAAGAATGGACAACATTATACGATATGATGGTAACTGGAGTGGCTATTGATTATATTAATCATAACAAATTAAAAAGGAAAGCTGTATTTCATTTATTAGCTACCATTCTTCAATACAAAAATGTTTCTTCATTAACACTTAAATTGATGAAAATTCAGTTTTCAAATAAATGTCATAA
Organism: Periplaneta americana; assembly: GCF_040183065.1. Classification (NCBI taxonomy): domain Eukaryota; kingdom Metazoa; phylum Arthropoda; class Insecta; order Blattodea; family Blattidae; genus Periplaneta; species Periplaneta americana. The sequence continues at coordinate 220,758,895 of NC_091117.1, forward strand.
ACCCAGCTGGAGTGCGAAGAAACGAAATAATGAAGTTCATCTCTGGCATACTATAATTTGATTTTACTTGAAATTAAAAATTTTCATTAATTTCCTCTCCGTTCTATTATTTATAAAAATATACAGATGGAGAAATGTTGTGCATGTTCTAAATCAGCAGTCAGCTAATATCATGTTTGATGTTGAAAGCACAGACATTCGCTATTTTCTATATGATTTGTTTATTTTTTGTTCGTTACATCCACATTTTCGTTCCGTTACTATATGAGAGTTAATCTGCATACCTATTTTTTGTGTGAAAAATGTAAATTAAACTGCATATCCCACGGGATACAATTGACAATTAAGGTTTAAATTATAGACAGTCCCAAAAAAATTTGTCTTAATATAATTATTTAGACGATTTTTTTAGGATATTAATCTGTCGATTGTTAGAGCCAACTTTAGTTAATGTAATTTACGTAGTGTTATTTCTATGACAACAGTCAAAGAAAATAAACTATACGCGCTTCATAGCACAAAGAACTGTGGCTAGAGGAGGATCTACAATATGTCATGTTTATTGAAATATGACAGTAGGGCCCAATTGTATAAAACTCTCTGATTAAAGATCAACTTTGATCGAAGATCGAAAAGTAAACCGAGTTCAGACACTTCTTCTATTGTATAAAACTTTTCTGCGATCAAATTACCTTGGTTCAAATGCAATCTAAGTTCACGTGAAAATGATTTGGCAACATCGCATAAACAGGTGAAATACGTGATGCGCGGACCATGTTATACAGGTTTGTTCAGTGTTGCCAATCTAGCGATTTTAACTCTTTTTCAACAACAATTTCTTTTAACTTTTATATTGCTTAAATAGGGATTTAGTGACCTTTTTAGCACCTCATAGTGACAAAATTTAATCTTTCTTTGTTGATGAGAAATCTAGCGACTTTACAACTACTTTTTCGCGACTTTCCGTATTACACTCTGTTGGAGACACTGTTTTTTTTTTTTTGCAATGTAAATAATGGCGGACAATAAGAAGAAGGTTGACTGTTCTCCAAGTTGTTATCATGTTATGGTGTTTGTTACTGCTAAACATAATAAAGCTTTATAAAACGACAATTTTCATTTAGTAATACAGTTAATTGAACATTTATGAATGTACCTATCATATCCATTAATGATTAATGGTTGTTATAAACATAATATAATTATAGGTTATGTTATTTGATACTGCTGAACAGATAGAGTCTTATAAAATATAAGATTGTTTGTGTATTAAGGCAAGAAATTGAAAGAAATATATGTAAATTTACCTAACATATCTATTAATATTAATAATAATGGATATTTTATTTGCACAATATGTCACTCGTATATTTCAAACAGAAAAGAAATAACTGAACTTGGATCATCTAACTTAATCGGAGAAATTTCTTCAGTTAAAGTTGACTTTAGTTTGAGACAAATTAATCTCAGATTAGACTTTATACAACACAAAATTCCAAGTTCAGCTGAAACAAGGATCAATTTAACCTCTGATCCAAGATTAAATGGTTTATACAATCGGGCCTAGGATTCTCTTTCAGTTTAGAATCAACTAGCTTACGTGTCGTCAACCTTCTTGTTGTGAGGAGGGGTGGGTCATGGTTGGCTACCTGCCGACTGGGGTGAGTACAAATACCAACTTAAGAACGAGGAAAACTCTACAGTATATCGGACAAAAGTTTTGCGAGCCAGTGTACCAGGTCCATGGGTAACGACTCATTCGGTAAATTGATCTACTTAACTGGCTATATGGATGAATAGTCGAGCACACTCCATCAGTAAAAAATTTAGAAACATCGAGCCAAGAATATACATTTTTACCCCTATATTACTGAGTAGAAAGCGCATTTGGTTCTGTAAACCGCAAGGTAACTACAACATTGACTCTAGTTATGACTAGAGCCCGGGATATTTGGTAAAATGCCTTTTTTACTGGGTGGAAGTAAATCATTATTTGCATAGACACTAATGTGATTTGGACTAAATCAAAATGATAGAGCCAATTTTTATTTTGTCTCTTTTGCCTTTTTAAGGTGTTCCTCATTACTAAATGCTGTTTGTTTTTGTCATTTTAAAGCAATATTTCTTGTTTATTTGCAATTGTCTGATTAATTGTAATGTAATGTGTATGAAATTTAAATACAGTATTTGAAACAATGACTAACTTTATTAACGATAGTAAATAAAAGTAATTTATTCTGGTGCTTAATCTGCTAATAATCGTGCTTTAATACTATTGGTGTAATATGAATAATGATCGCCAATCGACAGTTACCAATATAATATTGTCATGTCTTCACGATACCAACAATCAGCTTTATAATTTTAAATATTAATCTCGTTCTCATAGAAGTTGTCACTCAGAATTTCTAATAGTTTGCTTAGTGTTGAAATTTTGTGCTGCACATGTTTATTATTGTAGGAGAAAGAAGTATGAGTGAGGAATAATCAGTTATTGTTGGGTGACAGAAAATATAAGATTGGTTAGCTAGAATGCCTAAATTTAGTAAATCATTGAAAAGTAAACTTCATGCTTACGTTAATGAATTTGGTGTCCATGTGTTTTCAACCGATGTAATATTTTTTGTTATGTAAAGTTTGTGAAAAGGCAGTTAATCACGAAAAAAGTATTTTATAAGTCAACATGTGTCACTTACGAAGTAAATACGTGACTTATGTTGATATTTATTTAAATTTATTGCTAAAATATATTATGCCTTTTTAAAATATATAATGCCTTTTTCAAAAATTATTGTGCCTTTTTTTTTAGTTTTTATTACCTTTCTTGCCTGCCTATTTTAACTGTTATAAATGCCTAAATATCTGGGCTCTAGTCATGACTAAAGCGCGGACCTCGTTGCCTTTTCATTGCCTGCTGCTGCGATGCAAGTTGTCTGCACAAGGGCTATACCGAGAGTCTAACGTCATGTCCACATCACTCGCGAAGGGTACGGCGGCGTTTCGACACATTCTCAATACGTACAGCAGTCGGTCGGGCACTTGTAGACCGTGCAGAGTTGTAAACAAGAGTGCCAGTAATGTCAGACGTAAAGAAACAGAGGAATTTTGCCGCGATTATTTCACTATACAATTAGTAAATATATTTTGCAAAGTATGCCATATACAGTTTAAAGGTCACAGAACACTTTCCATCCAGTAGTACTGTAAGTCTAAACAACATAAAAAAAGTATAACCCTGTTTGGCAGACATGATACAACATCGAGTTCAAATTCATATAAGCCTGCTCAGAGAGAGTTTTGTAGCGACCTCTGCAATATGATGGTAAGTTGCAATATTCCGTTACAAAATGCTACTTTCAAATCATTTCTGCAGAAATATACTGGGCGAAACGTTCCATGCGAGTCAAATCTACGCAAAATATATTTATCCCAGTTCTATGATTATGTCATCAACAGCATTAGGAAATCTGTCGTAAATAATAAAAATGGGTATCTGTTGTACATAAAAGATGTTTACAAAGATGTTCCCACAACAATAAAACAACTAGAATCGTCAACCCTCGAAATGTTCAGTGGCCTCCGACTCGTAGAACATTTGTACTAAAGTCTGTGTGAAGCAAAACCACATCCAAGTTTGGAACCGGTTAAGCCGAAATTTGGGATCGTGTTGAAAAAGAACTGTGGATTTTCAGCATTGTATGAAATAAGAGATATTTTGTCGGTTAATGGCGACCCCTCAGATGATACGTATACAGTTCATATTTTCGTTTCGCACCACTCATGTCTTGCGATATGGAACGCACATTTCTCAGTTCAAAGTGGTAGGCGAAGAGGTTTTTCTTTCGATAATTTAAGGAAATGTATTGCTCTTTATTGTAATGGAATTGTGGACGCACCAATAGGTGAATCATAAATGAAAACTGTTGTACAGTTTTGCATTCTATTAATAATAGAATGTTATTAAACTTCTAAGGATGTGTTGCAATGCAATTATTTACAACAACACTGTCATGTAAAGAAGGTGCAACTTTGTCCTTCACCGCACTGAACCTGCACAACGGACGGAACGTCCGTATCTTCCCCTCCCATCACACAAGCTAGGCATACACCACACTATCCAAGCGCAGGTAACTTATGAACGCGGGCAATGAAGACCGTGCCTTAGTTATGACTATGATCAGCACGTAAGGCAGTTCAGTGTACTGTCCTCATACAGCCAGAAGCACAGAACTTGGCGATATAGTCGTTTGAAATACATATTTCTATTTACCGTGAATGCACTCTGAAATATTAAACCACATATTGTTTATATTTAACATTAAGTTACTACATTTATTTACAATATCTGCAATTCAGTCTATTACAGAATTATAATACACATATTTACAATGAATATACAATTAACCACACATAGAATATGTACTATATTATCTTACTTTGCACTACTGTCCCTTCATTCACGGCTGCATTTGTTGCAATGGAGAACAATATATTTCATCAGGGATTGAGACGGGAACCTCTTATGATATTCACTTAGGCAGTGTTTATACTGCTTAAAACGTCTCACCACAAAGCATATGGTGTGGAAGGAGCGAATTAAAAATATGATACATACCGCTACATTATTATTTTAGTCTATTTCTCAACACAATATCCGATATAAATTCTTAAAATTATGGGAAAAAGCATACAATTAAGGAAACTAGACTTATGGGTATAATAAAAGTATTTTCCTCTCGCTAAAATTGTCCGTACAGAAGTAGTGAGGTCTGAACTCTTTAAAAAATAACTGCAGCTTTAAATACCGAGACTTGTTTACTTTCAGCATATCTTGCCGATGTTTTGGTATAAAGGTAAATAAATGCTACGAAATTAAGTAGAAAAGTACGAAAAAATGAGAAGAATTAAGGTGGGAAGTAAAGAAATGCTGTACGTAGCGCATATGTACGAATAAAGAAGTGAAGACGTATGGATGAATGTGAAAAGCTAAGAGAAGAAGTTAAGAAATGTGTCGGCAAGTGTAGAAGTACTGGAGTAAGCAAAGAACTCCCGAAGAATGGATAAATGAATGATACGAAATCACGTCCACTATCAATGAATTGTTTCGACCTGGTTGGCGAGTTGGTATAGCGCTGGCCTTCTATGCCCAAGGTTGCGGGTTCAATCCCGGGCCAGGTCGATGATATTTAAGTGTGCTTAAATGCGACAGGCTCATGTCAGTAGAGTTACTGGCATGTAAAAGAACTCCTGCGGGACAAAATTCCGGCATATCCGGCGACGCTGATATAACCTCTGCAGTTGCGAGCGTCGTTAAATAAAACATAACATTCAACCAGTGAGTTGTGAGGGAAAAGTCAGCGTACCTAAGAGGTACAACTCCACCCACACTCGTGACGTCATTATAGCACGCTGTGTAGTAAACTTGTATTCTCTCAATGCACCACATTTGCGCTCTTTATTAATAAGCACCACTTATTAAAAAAACTTAGGAATATTGAGCCAAGAACACAAATTTTACCCCTATATTAATTATGTATCTAAGACAATATTTATTTATTTATTTATTTATTTATTTATTTATTTATTTATTTATTTATTTATTTATTTATTTACATATTCATCATCATCCTTGGCGCTACAGCCCTTGGTGGGCCTGGGCCTCCCTTAGTAATTGTCGCCATCCGTCTCTATCTTGATTTACATATTAATTTACTTATTTATTTAATTATTTATTTATTTACTTATTTATTTACTTACTTATTTACTTACTTACTTATTTATTTACTTACTTATTTACTTACTTACTTATTTACTTACTTACTTATTCACTTACTTACTTATTTACTTACTTATTTATTTACTTACTTATTTACTTACTTATTAACTTACTTATTTATTTACTTACTTATTTATATACTTACTTATTTACTTACTTATTTATTTACTTATTTATTTACTTACTTATTTATTTACTTACTCATTTACTTACTTACTTATTTATTTACTTATTTATTTACTTACTTATTTACTTACTTACTCATTTACTTACTTACTTATTTACTTACTTATTTATTTACTTACTTATTTATTTACTTACTTATTTACTTACTTACTTATTTACATACTTACTTATTTATTTACTTACTTATTTACTTACTTACTTATTTACTTACTTACTTATTTACTTACTTACTTATTTACTTACTTATTTACTTACTTGTTTACTTATTTACTTACTTACTTATTTACTTACTTATTAACTTACTTATTTATTTACTTACTTATTTATATGCTTACTTATTTACTTACTTATTTACTTACTTACTTATTTACTTACTTACTTATTTATTTACTTACTTATTTATTTACTTACTTATTTACTTACTTATTTACTTACTTACTTATTTACTTACTTATTTATTTACTTACTTATTTACTTACTTATTTACTTACTTATTTACTTACTTATTTACTTACTTACTTATTTACTTACTTACTTATTTATTTACTTACTTATTTACTTACTTACTTATTTACTTACTTACTTATTTACTTACTTATTAACTTAATTATTTATTTACTTACTTATTTATATAATTACTTATTTACTTACTTATTTACTTACTTACTTATTTACTTACTTACTTATTTATTTACTTACTTATTTATTTACTTACTTATTTACTTACTTATTTACTTACTTATTTATTTACTTTCTTACTTATTTATTTACTTACTTATTTACTTACTTACTTATTTACTTACTTACATATTTACTTACTTACTTACTTATTTACTTACTTACTTATTTACTTACTTACTTATTTACTTACTTACTTACTTATTTACTTACTTACTTATTTACTTACTTATTTACTTACTTACTTATTTACTTACTTATTTACTTACTTGTTTACTTATTTATTTATTTACGCTTGAGCTACATTAGGCATTGTAGCCCGAAAGAGCAGAAGCTCGTGGTCGGGCGCAGTTCAGATCAGTTATACTAAATATATCACAAAATTAAAAAAGTTCATTGAGCACAACAACATTAATAAGTGGTAAAATACATAAAGCATGTAATAATAGGGTTGTTGTTGTTGTTGTTGTTTATTGACATTTCTGGCTTTGAGCCAGAGGTCGATTTAGGGTCTTATACGAGCAGGATACCCTCTCCAGCCATTGTACATAAATAACATGTTAATATATTTATAATATAGGGATAATAGGGTCTATATACAAATAGAAAATACAAAAGTACATGAATATTAGAGTATCAATTTTTAACTCAATTAGCTTAAACAATTAAATAATTAATCTGATTTCTTTCTTAAATCTATGTGTGTTAAGTGTACTTAGCTCAGGGTAAGCTCTAATTAATGCATTATATATTTTGGGTCCAAAATTTCTGCTGTGTTTTAATCCAGCGGTTGTGTGGCATTTAGGAGTATTTAGAAAGAACTAATTAGATTGACTTTCTAAGGATCTTTCATTTAAAACGTAGACCAAACTATGGAAACAAATTGTAAATGTAAATTAATTAATTTTCATTAATTTCACTAATGTTTCAATTCGTTCATTCCTCCTAACGGATATAAAATTGAAGAAGATAAGTGATATGATATTAAAGGAGTAAAAGTATTGTGTCGTTGTTTTATTTTATATTCTGTGACAAAATAGAAGCAATCAATAATTCTGTATAAATATTTATTACTCTTGAGACGTGTGAGAGCAACGCACGGGACATCAATCCTGTTTATGAACAGTCCGCCCCTGATATCCCCTTCACTTTGAATTTTGAGATAGTGTGGTCTTGGTGAAGCCTTTGCATATGAGGTCAAAGGCTATCATTATCTGCAGAGTATATTAGTCAATTTCATAAAAGTTACAAGAAAGGATATTTTATTTTACAAGATTTTCTGTTTTATAAGGAAAAATTTCCTGCAATTTGTAGTGATTCATAACGTGTCAGACAGCAAGTTCGTATCATGCACGTCTATTCACGGCCTATGTTTGCTTTGAACTGACTATGCATATATGTAGTTTGGTAATATGTGATCCATTATCAAGGGCTTTGTATATTCCCCTGTTATATTCAATACCCTTTCTGACATACACGTTGAAAAAATTGTAGTAAAATTTACATTTTTTTATATTCATACGAAAGGAAATGGGATGTAGTATCATCAATCAAAAATCGAATTCGTGTCGTTGCAGCGGAACTGCAGCAGAAAAGGAGGATAGGGTGAAAAGATAGAGACGAGCGCAAGCAGACAAACTCCAAATGAAATAAATACATACAGTATTTGAGAAATCCTATTAAATGTTCAATGCAGAAATGCATTTTAAAAAAGTTTAGTGGAAAATATTTAGATCTCTCATCTAAGTAGCCTAGTGAGACAGGATATATTGTTAGTTTCGAACCCTGGATTAGTTATAGCAGGGATAACCAACTTAAATTTTATAATAATGCACGCAATACCAAATGGCTAACCTGTGCCAAGAAGACACGAAAGTTCTGAAAATTACGCATTAAAAATGTAGAAGCTTTGAGTATGTAGGACGTTTCAAACGTACTGGTCAATAATTTAAATATGAAACGTATAAAATAATACTTACTTACTTATGGCTTTTAAGGTTCATTGCCGCCCTCACATAAGCCCGCCATCGGTCCCTATCCTGAGCAAGATTAATCCATTCTCTATTATCATATCACACCTCCTTCAAATCCATTTTAATATTATCCTCCCATCTACGTCTCGGCCTCCCCAAAGGTCTTTATCCCTTCGGCCTCCCAACTAACACTCTATATGCATTTTTGGATTCGCCTATACGTCTACATGTCCTGCCCATCTCAAACGTCTGGATTTAATGTTCCTAATTATGTCAGGTGAAGAATACAATGCGTGCAGTTCTGTGTTGTGTAACTTTCTCCATTTTTCTTTAACTTCATCCCTCTTAGCCCCAAATATTTTCCTACGCACCTTATTCTCAAACACTCTTAACCTCTGTTCCTCTCTTAACATGAGAGTTCAAGTTTCACAACCATACAAAACAACCAGTAATATGATGTAAGGGTATTAACGATTGTATTATATCCAAAACTTACTATTCACAATACATCCTTAGCGATCATATTTCGAAGTATTATGAATTTATAAATTGTCTTTCTTGTATTTGTACACATGAAATCAATTTGCTTATCCCAAAGTAAATGCTGCTCTATAATAATTCCTAAATATTTAACTTGTGTGGAATATGATAATGTGGGCGATTACATTATTTGTTAATTCATGAAGTATTATGTATTATTAAGTGATGATTATTCATAGGTGGACTCATTAGTTTTCACTTTTCATTATTAAATTATTGACCATCACTTTCAAATGTCCCCCTCATAACACAACCATCTGAGTAAACGAACCCGTCAGGTTATTAGCCTGAGATCGTAATTCAGAGGATTATACATCGTAAACTATTTCTTTATACACCAGTCACTGTGAACGTCTGAAATAGCATGAATTGCTGGAGTACAAACTCATTCCTAATCACTGTTGTGTGCTACTCTTAAACTAATATGTACATTTTTATAAAAATTGTTCTGAAGGTGCGTAACGCTGCAAAGCCGGTGATCGCGGGTTCCATTCCCGACGGACTCGTGGATTTTTTAGCTCTTAATTTTTTTTAGGCGAATGTAGTAAGTAGGACGGAAGACTTCAAAATACTCACAGAATCTCAGCCATTGCTGGCATTTTTACAACGTCGCATTTGGAAAGATACTTGCTCATAGTTGCTGTTCCATTATTTTTAATTTGCTTAGTGCTGTTAGCTAATCATTAGTCTGTGATGCATTATATATCAATGTTTGGTGTACTTCTACAAAAAAGAAACTCACGCACCTGGTACTTAGCTGTGTATCTATATAATGTCCCTCTTAAACAGGTAAACATCCATTTAGTAGCCCATTTAAAACGCAGAGTGGAACGAGACTAAATATGTGCTTTTGAGAGATGAGGATAGGCAGTGAGTTAAGCATGAAAGTATAATATCATTGCGGTATCTAGGAAAAAGGTTTTCAGAAAAAGTAGCATTTTTAGTTGAATTTACGAATACGTTTTCCAGGAAAACGGGTCATGTTGGAGAGGCGATGTTGGAAGATTTTCTAGAGAAAATACAAACAAATATGTCTTTTATCGGTTTGTTGCGTAATATTGACGTTTTAGCCGTAATTTCATTCAAGATTTTTAACAAAGTATTAACTTCTGGTTTAGAGCAGGTACGCTCATTCTCTGACTCCCGATTACGTTCTGTAATCACAACCTTCGAATGTAGAGCGTGCTGTTCCCCGTTCGAAGCTCGACGGATGACTGCAGAAGGCAGTTCAAGTAGTTAGTAAACGTAAAATGATAAATGTTGTGTTTTATTTAACGACGCTCGCAACTGCAGAGGTTATATCAGCGTCGCCGGATGTGCCGGAATTTTGTCCCGCTGGAGTTCTTTTACATGTCAGTAAATCTACTGACATGAGCCTGTCGCATTTAAGCACACTTAAATGCCATCGACCTGGCCCGGGATGGAACCCGCAACCTTGGGTAGAAAACGTACGAACAGTGCGGGACAATGCCACAGTCAAAACCTTCTGTAAGCAAACGATCATTCCGTACAGTGTGGGAGGAAGACTATTTTTGTTGTGCGTTCGGTAAAGTGTTTACTATGTTGTAAGGTACTGTCAGGAATACTACTGAGCAACATAAAATGATATATATATATTGATGTACCGAAGTACATATGATATTTCCATGCAGATATTCTGCGTCATCACATGTTGAAAGAGTGATGGAGCGGAGAAAAATTCTCTCCGGCGCCGGGATTTGAACCCGGGTTTTCAGCTCTACGTGCTGATGCTTTATCCACTAAGCCACGCCGGATACAATCCCGACGCTGTTTAGAATCGTCTCAGATTAAGCTCCATCTCTGGGGTTCCCTCTGGTGGCCGCCCTCTACACTACGTCATAGATGTCTATGAACGCAGGACCGAAGTCCATACATGTGCTCCATCACTCTTTCAACATGTGATGACGCAGAATATCTGCATGGAAATATCATATGTACTTCGGTACATCAATATATATATGATATGCGTAATAAATCACTTTGTGACGGCGCCCATACCGTCGGATCCCGGCCAATCAGTCACTCATCTGAGTGCACCTCAACACATGTATGGACTTCGGTCCTGCGTTCATAGACATCTATGACGTAGTGTAGAGGGCGGCCACCAGAGGGAACCCCAGAGATGGAGCTTAATCTGAGACGATTCTAAACGGCGTCGGGATTGTATCCGGCGTGGCTTGGTGGATAAAGCATCAGCACGTAGAGCTGAAAACCCGGGTTCAAATCCCGGCGCCGGAGAGAATTTTTCTCCGCTCCATCACTCTTTCAACATAAAATGACATTATACGCTCTGACATCCAGAACATGCCGAAATGACAGGGAAGCTGTTTTCTGTAATATGTATTCATATACCAACGTTATTATTACTAGCAGCAGCAGAATTGTTATTACTATTTTTAGGTCTATTACTATTATTATTATTATTATTATTATTATTATTATTATTATTGTTGTTGTGGTGATTTTATTCCAACAAAAATAGCTACATGTTATGATAAAATAATTTTTCAGAGGCATTCCAGTTTCAAGAATTGAAAGCACTTCATGAAAGGCCAAACATTGAAGAGAGTCGAACAATTCAGAGTCTATGTTTAGGAGCAAGTTATGTAATGTGTTGGGAATTAGCTAAGGCACTAAAACCCTTCACGGATGGTGAACTTGTAAAGAGATTTATGGTGCCTGAACAAAATATAGTTAATTATATCTCTGTACTGGAACAACTCAAATTTGAATTCACAGAACACAGATTTAGTGATTTTAGACGTATGGAAAGTGATATTAATCTTTTTGTTAATCCTTTCATAGTAAATTTAGTACAATCTGTGAGAGTGCAGTTCCAGGACGACGAGTTAATTGATTTACAAAGTAACGTAGAATTGAGAACTAAATGCAGAGAATGTGACTTGACAAGCATAGAAGTATTAAAAAATTAACAAAACGAAATATCCCAAGATGAGCTTATTCGTTGCCACTATGTTAGCTACCTTTGCCTCGACATATGTGTGCAAAGAATTATTTTAGAGAATGAAAGTTGCCAAATCCAAACATATCGAAAATCGAAAAATCGAAGGAGAATTGGGAGGAAAATTTAAAAGGTACGCAAAACGCGTCCTGGCAAGGGGTTGGGGGCTGTACAAAACTAAATATGTGAGCTCCAAGCCTGTTGGCCACTAGTCTCACTCCGGGTTACGCTGCTCCCCTGAAGGAACTCTAGAAAATTTTGAAGGGGAAGCCGAAATTGGACGTAACCTCTTAGGTACCACATACGCGGGGGGGCTGAGATTGATCAATTGATCACGGAACGGGGCGAGGAGGAGTTGGCTGGTGTTTGCCGTTAGGATGGCAAGACGCCGTCATCTGTTGTTCAATGACAAAGCATGTGAAGGCCGTCGGAGGAAGCGCCCTGAAATCTAATCTGCAATTTGAGAGGTCCCTGTCCTTTCAATTTGCGATTTATTGAGTGACCTCGTATATTTAATAGACTATTAATATTATCTGAACTAGGGCATACATCGTTTATAATAAAGGTGGAATATATATGGGGAAGGGCATATAGGTCCGTGGCCCATTTCTTATAGGGCTCATCCCGACATTTGTCTTACGCCTGAGGGAAACCACGGAATACCTTAGGCGAGATGAGTTTTCTCATGTATAGGAGACTAGGCAATTTGGCTATTATGTAGGAGGTGATTGATATGAGCCTTGTTGAATGGTCTCAATTTTGAGACAAGCCATTTGGCTATATGATGGCTCAATTACGAAGAGGGGAGAGAGATGAATTAGTTAATTTAAGTAATAGGGAGATTAATGGGGATATGAGTGCAGGTCCGTGGCCCATTTCTTTAGGGCTCATCCCGATATTTGTCTTAGCGCCTTAGGAAAACCACGGAAAAACCTTAGGCAGGATGAGTTGTCTCAATATCAGAGACTAGCCAGTTGGCTCTTAGGTTGAATGACTCTATGAATCGATGGATATATACTAGCCAATTGGCTCTATGATAGTTCCATCGAGCAACAAAAGTAGATATTGTTAGGGAAGGATTTTGTTTAGCCCAGTTAAGACAAGGTCATTTTACAGCGGTTGCACTATCCAAGGAGTCTCATGGAGTTGAGTCGTGGCTACCAAAACCTGGGAGTAACGCCAGCCTCCCTGTCCTCCTGTCTCAATAGTATAGCTAATGGACTTGTCTGGTGTCTACGCCGTAACCTAGGATCATACTGGCCGAGGCCAGATATGAGAGGGTTGGGGTTAGCACGAGCTTCCGCACACAGGTTCCTAGCCAGTCGAGCAATGAACTCGTCTATGGTTGGCAACTCTAGTTCATCATGGAACTTTCTTCTCGAGGCGACTCGGGGGAGATAGATCCCGATTAACAGATGAGCATCTCTCGAGTCAGCTACGCATTACAGTAAATTCGTTGGAAATAGATTTCCGATTACTTGCAGGAAAGAATCCACATGTTTAACAGATCGCAATGTATGGTGGAATATGAAAATAACATTATCTATAATATAATAATATCATAACTATATTAAATATAAGACACAATGTAATAACTGAATATTACAGTGTATATTCTTTCCTGTTTCAAATTCAGTTTATTATCCGTATTTGTAAGACAGTGAGAGCGATGACACGGGCGGAGCTGCAATGTAGTTGCGGAGCCCAGTCCGTACACAGTGTGTGTTATGCAGTGCAGCATCATCCGTGTAATCGGGGCTTTTACAATTTTGAGCATACCTGGTTTAGAAAATTAGTCTATACACCGAGCAACTAAAAAAAAATTGAAACCAGTGAAATGAAATTCCTTAGAAGTGTTGCCGGTCTCACTCTTTTAGATTATTAAAAAAAAAACCAAAAAAAAACGAAAATTTACAACAGCTAAATATTTTTAAATGACTGAAAAAATATAACAACAAAACCATAACTGGCAATAACATATAAGAAGAATGATTGACGACCTGTTTGATAAAGGCGTAAGAAAATGTAATTTTGTAGTAAAAAATCAGAAAAAAAAATCTGTACGAAGCAACTATGGAATTCAAAATGCATTTTTAGCTTGAGAATACTAGCTAATTAATAATAATAATAATAATAATAATAATAATAATAATAATAATAATAATAATAATGTTTTATTTTCGCTGGCAGAGTTAAGGCCATAAGGCCTTCTCTTCCACTCAACCAGCCTTAATCAACACAATACATAAATTTAAATTACAAATATTTACACTACACTTAAAATGTTCTCCAGCAATAATCTTCACTACATATTTATTTAAATTTAGATAAATCTATAGGGTAAAGTAGTAACTTAATTTATGAGCTAATTTAATTCAATGAATTATAATTAATTTAATATTTGAGATAGCTAGTAAAATGATGAAAATTAATTTAATATGAGCTTACTAGGACTATGTTACAGGGAGAGTATATATATTTCTATTTCTATAATGAGAATATTAATGTAATTGCCATTAGAGGTTTTGTAAATCTATTTAGAGAAATTAATGATAATAATAATAAGAATGGACAGATCTTAGTTTCATTATAAGTAACAAATATTAATCAGCAATTAATCTGTTAAGTAAGAATTTATGTAATTTTGACCTAAATTAAGTTATTGTCCAACAACCCCTTATATCACTCGGAAGCGAGTTACAATTTCTAGCAACTGAAACTGTATAGGATGAAGAATATAAAGATGTCTTGTGGTAGGGTATAATGAGTAAATTGTTATGATGAGATCTTGTACTTAGCTGATGATATGCGGATAAATTTTGTAAACGAGAAGCCAAATAGATTGGGGTAGCGGTGCGCAGAATTTGAAATAAGAGAACAAGAGGATGCAGGGCTCGTCGATCGCTTAGCCTTAGCCAAGACAGAGTTTGGAAAGACGGGGAAACATGATCATACTTACGAATATTACAAATATAACGGACACACGCATTATGCACACAAAGAAATGATACTCCTGAATAGTTCATTCTTTGTCTGTAATATTCTTTTACCCTTAAAACTCAAGAACAATGCTATTTTACAAACAACTTCAAATTTGTGTAGCTCTGAAAATATTGAGATTAGGACAAATATTTATATGACTTTTTTTGCTCAGAATGTATTCAGAAATAAGCTCCGTAAGTGACGGTAAATCCTCGTGAATCACTCTGTATACTGAACTAATACTACGAAGTAAACTATTAGCTGGTTATAGTTAAAATCCATCCTCTATCTGCATACTTGCAGCTAACTGAAATACAGGGACAGCAGCTGGTAATGCAAGTTAATTAAATGGCAAATGGTATTTATCTTCATCACATTTCGGTATGACGCGAAATCAATGAGTTTTAAGATCCGAACAGACAACATGTAAGACAAAAGCTGGCAAGATTGGTAATAAAACGTTCTCCCGTTTAGAACATGACAAGAATTTAAACTGTATCTTCCGCACAATACTACAGTTCTTACATCCATCGGTGTTTCGCCCATACGTCTCCGCTCCGCGCGGTCCCGTCGGGTGCAATAAACTCGCATCCAAGACTGTGAGATGGGAAATCGAAAATGACTTAAAGCAGGCTGTAATAAAATTTTATCACGGCGGGTTTATACTGTAAACATTCTGCATGACTCACGAGCGCGGTATTATGAAACTCCTCTGAAGTAATCACATATTTTCATTTTATACTGGGTAAGTTTGTAATTAACTAGCGGCGTGGTAGAGGGCTGGCCTTGCATTTGGGAGGTCCGGGGTTCGATCCCAGGGGCCGGCAATCCTAACTGAGGTTTTTCATGGTTTCCTCAGTTATTTCCAGGCAAATGCCGGGATTGTACCTCTTGAAAGTCCGGCCATGGACGGCGATCCTTCCCTTAATCCTTTCATATGTGTGAGTGAATGCTGTGTAATGTCTTAAATATTTGTGTTGTATCGGAGGCGACCCTGGCATAGAGCTGATCCCTCATCCGGGGAGGCCCTCTATGTCCTTGTGTGGTCAAAAAAGTATGTATGTGATCCATAGATTAATTCCTCTCCCGACAGGTCGCGGCCCTGTAAGGCCCGGGTGGCGTGGGTCGTGTATATGAACCTAAAAGGTAGAGGTCAAACTAAGGGAAAGAAGAAGAAGAAGAAGAACAAGAAGAAGAAGAAGTTTATAATTAAGATACATTTGAAGATAGATAATTGTACCACTGTAAAATGCCGCACAATTTGTTTGTTCATACAGTTAAAGACACATATCGGTGTTTGAATGCAAATAATCCAATTTCAATTTATTATTCATAGAGGATTAGACAACTGCGTAGAATAGATTTAATTTTTATTTAATTAATCAAAAAAATGTTCTTCTCTTCTTAACTTTTACAATAAACCGTCTAGTTTTTATTAATCAGTTAATCTTTCAGTACTTTGACTTTTATTGTATTTGTAAATTTAATATTAATTGTAATTATAATTGTTCAAATATCTTGGAGCAACAGTAACAAATATATATGACACTCGGGAGGAAATTAAACGCAGAATAAATATGGGAAATGCCTGTTATTATTCGGTTGAGAAGCTTTTGTCATCTAGACTTCTGTCAAAAAATCTGAAAGTTAGAATTTATAAAACAGTTATATTACCGGTTGTTCTGTATGGTTGTGAAACTTGGACTCTCACTTTGAGAGAGGAACAGAGATTAAGGGTGTTTGAGAATAAAGTTCTTAGGAAAATATTTGGGGCTAAGA
This sequence comes from Periplaneta americana, assembly GCF_040183065.1. Taxonomy (NCBI): domain Eukaryota; kingdom Metazoa; phylum Arthropoda; class Insecta; order Blattodea; family Blattidae; genus Periplaneta; species Periplaneta americana. Next base: position 220,775,792 of record NC_091117.1, read on the forward strand.
GGGATGAAGTTACAGGAGAATGGAGAAAGTTGCACAACACAGAACTGCACGCATTGTATTCTTCACGTGACATAATTAGGAACATAAAATCCAGACATTTGAGATGGGCAGGACATGTAGCACGTATGGGCGAATCCAGAAATGCATATAGAGTGTTAGTTGGGAGGCCGGAGGGAAAGAGACCTTTGGGGAGGCCGAGACGTAGGTGGGAAGATAATATTAAAATGTATGTGAGGGATGTGGGATATGATGGTAGAGACTGGATTAATCTTGCTTAGGATAGGGATCAATGGCGGGCTTATGTGAGGGCGGCAATGAACCTCCGGGTTCCTTAAAAGACAGTAAGTAATTATAATTGTAATATTGTATTCTTAATATTGTAGTTGTAATCCCCTGGTAGAGGGGAAGGGAAAGCCTGATGGCCTCATCTCTACCAGGTTAAATAAATAAATATATATAAATAGATAAATAAATAGATAAATAAATAAATAAATGCATAAATAAATAAAAATAAATAAATAAATAAATAAAATGGAATCGACTGAGATTCCATGAAGAAAGATACAATGAAAGGAAAATTAAATTAAAATGCTAAATTTTACAGAAATTGCTTTGTTAGCAACCTCTAGCAGCATCAACGGTATCGATGCAGATAAGACTATCGTACCACATTAAAGATTCCTGGCAGATTACGTATAAATTCAAAGCCTTTGATTATGATAGATGTCTCACAACATTATACAAAAAGTAGAACAGCAACAATTTGTTAACAAGCGAGTTCCGTTTACAACACTAATATAGTGATGTGCAATCCTGTAATTAGTATGTAGATATTATAGATTATGATAACGTTAAATTATTAATATGCCGTTGTTAAGTTATATATTAGAACCGTTAAATGAAACGAGAGAAAATCAGAATAGAAGAAATGTCAAAAGGAAGTGAAATAGGCAGAGGAGTACGATAAAGATGCCCTTTTACACCTACCCTGTTCAACATCTACTTGGAGTATTTAGTAAATAATTGTTTTCAGAATATGGAAGAAGTGATAGTAGGAGGAAGAAGAATAAAGTGTGTAAGATTTGCTGGTGAAATTTAAATTTATGGTTTATTTAACGACGCTCGCAACTGCAGAGTTTATATCAGCGTCGCCGGATGTGCCGGAATTTTGTCCCGCAGGAGTTCTTTTACATGCCAGTAAATCTACTGACATGAGCCTGTCGCATTTAAGCACACTTAAATGCCATCGACCTGGCCCGGGATCGAACCCGCAACCTTGGACATAGAAGGCCAGCGCTATACCAACTTGCCAACCAGGGCGACTTTTGCTGTTGATATGGCGTTGTTAGCAGAAGAGGAGATGATACTAAGGGGTATACTACTGGAGCTAAATGACAGCTGTGAGCAGTATGGGATGAAGATAAATGCAAACAAGACGAAGACCATGGTCATAAGAAGAAAAGTAAAGAAGGTAAACTTTCAAATTCTAAAAGAGGCGGCAGTAGAGCAAGTGGACAGCTTTAAATACTTGGGGTGTACTATAAGCTGCCAGGAATTCAAAAGGATAGCAACGGCCAAGGAAGCTTTTAATAGAACAAGGAGCATCTTCTGCAGACCTCTGAAGAAAGAACTAAGGAAGAGACTAGTGAAGTGCTTTGTGCGGAGTGTAGCATTGTATGGAGCAGAAACATGAACTTTACGACAAGTGAAGAGAAGCGACTACAAGAATTTGAAATATGGATATGGAGAAGTATGGAACGTGTGAAATGGACAGACAGAGTAAGAAACGAAGCTGTGTTGGAAAGAGTGAATAAAGAAAGAATGATACTGAAACTGATCAGAGAGAGGAAAAGGGATTGGCTGGGTCACTGGCTGAGAAGAAACTGCCTACTGAAGGATGCACTGGAAGGAATGGTGAACGGGACAAGAGTTCGTGGCAGAAGTAGATATTAGAGATATACGACATTAAGATATAGGCTATGGATCATATGGGGAGACAAAGAGGAAAGCAGGACATGTTGGAGAATGCTGGGTTTGCAGTGAATGACCTGCCCTTCAGCTGAACACTACGAATGTATGAATGAAATGTTAGAAACAATAACTTCTTGTAAAATTACACAGTATCTATATATTCTGTATATAAATTAAAAATAATAGAATTAAAATGTTCTGAATTTGTGAAACATAATTTCTCAAGTCATATTGGTTGCCTATAGTTGAGTTTTCGAGAATTCCAAAAAGTATAACAACCAGTTTAAGGGTTAGATACAGCTTACAGCAGTAAAATTTTGGAAATATTCAACATTTTTTTCCTCCACTACTGTATCTTGTACAATAATGAAAATTAGTATGTGTAAAACACTGTCCTTCTCGTATATGAAAAGAATATTTTTACGATTTTAAAAAATTAATTTACATCTTTTTTTTCCAAATTGAGTTCACTGTGCAATGATGAAGCGTTTCCCACATAACTCAAAAACTATCCAACATTCTGTCATGACATTTTTTGTGTGTATTTATGCATGTCGTGTCTACAATATGATGCAAGATCGCTTTTCTACCTTTGATAGATTGTTTGATAAAAAAATAAATTCATTTAAAAATGGTCAAATATCAGTATTTTCTTCTAACACAAAATAAAAAAAAAAAAATTATTTATTAAGGAATGTAGTTGAAAGAGCATGATATTGTAAACATGAGTTTCAGCAATAAAATAAAAGAGAGAAAACTTGGAAAAGTTAAAAAGTTTATGAGGCATGAGGAAAACGCTTCATCACTGCACAGTAAAGTGCCACCATTTTGAATTTTGAAAAAGAAATATAAATATACAGTAATAGAGGGAAAAAATGTTGGATATTACCAAAAAATTTACTGCTGTAAGATATGCCTAACCCCTTAATTAAAAATAGAAGCAAAAAGGAGAACCCGGGCAATGCGTGTGCTTTCAGCTAGTAAAACGTAATTTTATTTGAGTTTAGGCTACAAGTACAATATTTGCTACCGCAGATGAAGTAGAAATTACGTCAACACATGTATAGAAGCTGATGATTAACTTTATTTTAACTGAATTATGTTCAGCCAATTGTATGTATGTGAAATTTTTTTACTTTAATGGTTACTGTAAAGCAGTTGTCCGCGAAGATTACGTCACATAAAGTGCAGTCCGCAATACACAGCAAGTAGCAAAGGGGAAAGTACTAGGGGGAGTATACCCGAACTGCGTAACATTGAATTAATTGATGGCTAAGGGGACGGATATCACGTCTTACCCCTCCGCCCTTTTTCTTTTAACGACAGGTTCATACTTCTGGCTGATATAATTATTATGGGCACTCTACTTGTGAGTCATTATGTGCTTATGGAAGAGGAACAAACTAACATTTTTCTGCCAAAATATCGAACTCTGTTCAGCTGCATATTTTGCCGTATAGAAGAGGACAAAACTTCAATAGAGAGAGATGGCATAATTCATTATGCACGACTGAAGCGAGTGGACGCATTCAGCAGGTTTCTTAATGCCTTCACATACGTCAGATGCTCAGTTGACCAAACATAACCCGCTGGTGCTGACTTCATCGTTTGTTTCACTGCATTGGCCGCAGATAACGGCAATCCATTGACGGTTTCTCTTTTAAGAGAGTAGTAAATAACACTGTCCTCATGGAAGGGACATCCGTATATTAAATTCAAACAGAAAAAAATCATGAGCCTATAATTCGCAACGGCATACACATAATTACTTTTATACTCATTTCTTCATTTAATTTTCCATCGTGTCTCGAATTCCTACATCCAACAAGTTCTGTAATCTCAAGTTGAAACCTGTATTAAATGACTGTAAACAATCCAGTGAAAAATCTACCGCTATTTAACACAAATCCAATTTTCAGTGTTCATCTGAATAAAAAGTGGGGTATTTCGCCAGTTTCGCAAGCAATTTTGTGAGTATTTTATATTATAATACAGTGATCCGTCCAGATTGTTTATTTTATTTAATTTATTTATTTAACAGATCTAAGGCCAGTAGGCCTTCTCTTCCGCCCAGCCAGACTCTAATTCTAATTGAATAGAATTGCTTACATAATTATTACATTAATATCTAGACCATAACACAACATGAAAGTAAAGAATGAAAGTTGGATAAGTAATGTTAGTGTGACAATAATAAACATTGGTAAGAAATCGTTATAATAATAATAATAATAATAATAATAATAATAATAATAATAATAATAATAATAATAATAATAATAATAATAATAAAATAATAATAATAATAATAATAATAATAATGACAATAATAATAATAATGAGATAATTTAGATATTTATCTGTGATATATATATAACCATTTAACATTGAGAAACCTGAAACAGCTATTATTGTTAACAAGAATTGTCTTAAAAATATTTCGTTAGCCTATTCTTAAATTGGTTTGATGTCTGACAGTCCCTGACATTACTCGGTGGGGAATTCCAAAGCCGAGGAACAGCCACAGTGAAAGAAGATGAATATAAGGATGTTCGGTGGGAGGGAATGGATAATATTGAGGAGTGTTGTGATCGTGTGTCTAGGTTATGATGGGTGGATACTGTACATACAGGGTGAGTTAGGAGGAAACGTATATAGTTTGAGGGTGATAATATTGGTGATTCTGAACAAAAAAGTTTATATGAATATATGTCCTGTCCTTAACGGTTTCGGAGAAAACTAATGCAAACAATGAGGAACGGGAAAAGTGCAGGAGATAGTTACATTAAAACATTATTACCTTATGTTCTGTTTAATTGTGTATACTTTTGTTTACTTACTCACTTACTTACTGGCTTTTAAGGAACCCGGAGGTTCATTGCCGCCCTCACATAAGCCCGCTATTGGTCCCTATCCTGAGCAAGATTAATCCATTCTCTACCATCATATCCCACCTCCCTCAATCCATTTTAATATTATTTTCCCACCTACGTCTCGGCCTCCCCAAAGGTCTTTTTCTCTCCGGCCTCCCAAATAACACTCTATATGAATTTCTGGATTCGCCCATACGTGCTACATGTCCTGCCCATCTCAAACGTCTGGATTTTATGTTCCTAATTATGTCAGGTGAAGAATACAATGCGTGCAGTTCTGCATTGTGTAACTTTCTCCACTCTCCTGCAACTTCATCCCTCTTTGCCCCAAATATTTTCCTAAGAACCTTATTCTCAAACACCCTTAATTTCTGATCCTCTCTCAGAGTGAGAGTCCAAGTTTCACAACCATACAGAACAACCGGTAATATAACTGTTTTATAAATTCTAACTTTCAGATTTTTTGACAGCAGACTAGATGACAAAAGCTTCTCAACCGAATAATAACACGCATTTCCCACATTTATTCTGCGTTTAATTTCCTCCCGAGTGTCATTTATATTTGTTACTGTTGTTCCAAGATATTTGAATTTTTCCACCTCGTCTAAAGATAAATCTCCAATTTTTATAGTTCCACTTCGTACAATATTCTGGTCACGAGACATAATCATATACTTAGTCTTTTCGGGATTTACATCCAACCCTGTCGCTTTACTTGCTTCAACTAGAATTTCTGCGTTTTCCCTAACCGTTTGTGCATTTTGTTTACAGAAATGTTTAAAAAAGTCCACCGTCAACTTCAATGCACTTTGCAGCTCTTGTATACAGCTGCTGTGATGCTGATCTGAGCTGATTCGGATATTCCTTTAAATGAGCACTAGCTTGTAAAATGCGAGCGAGAAGTTTCCACTTTACCCTATAGACTTCGCTCTTAAGCCAACTCCACGCACAGTAATCCAATATAGTAATGTCCGGTGACCTTGGTGGCCAACAAATGACTCCACAGCGACCGATCCAACCCCCAGGATAAGTTTCATTGATCCTACTACAACTTAATGTCGTTTTGGTTTGTTGTGCATATTTATTTATTTATTTATTTACTTATTTATTTATTATTTTGCTAATAATTGTAACATAAAATATAATATATACAGAAAAAACTTTAGGTCCCCCCTGAAAGAGTAGAACTCGTGCTCAGGAGCGGTAATATGAGTGCTGATGGACATGAGACTGACGCCCGTGATTTTCAAACAACTGTATGTCAGATAGTGTTAAGAATAGGGTATATGTTCATATAAACGTTTTTTTGTCCAGAATCATCAATATTATCACCCCTCACACCATGTACCTTTCCTCTTAACTCACCTTGTATATTAACCTCCCGGTGGTCGCACGCTCAAATGCAGCGTTAGTAGTTACGTCCACTAAAGTTGTGTCCATAGTCTAAGCTACTTTTTACGTGAAAGATTATTTTTTAGTTTCTTCTATATTTTCCGTATGCATGTTAATTTTATTGTGCCGTTATTGTTTATAAGGCTTTTGTAGTATTCAATCCACTTTTGTAGAGAAATTGGGTTTAATCTAATTTTCTCTCTTTCTTCTAATTTTGTACACTTTTAAAATTCGTGTTATCCAGGATGTTTAAAAAGTGTCTCATATTTTTATAGGATGTGTCATTAGCCGAAACTAGAACAAATTTCCTTATAAACATGTGTCCGAAAACAAATATCTGTTGATATATGGCCATGCTGTGTTGTGGCCTATAACACCCATCTGCCTGTTACGTAGACGCTAGAGAAGCTGCTATGTAGTTACCACGCATTGTTACACGTGCTTCAGCCCTTCTTCTCAGTGAATCACGAACTCTTGCGACCACACCTGGTTGTTGTCGAGTTTCCTCACATGCGTTGGATTTACGTTCCTGCAACGTTTATGCGTTCTCGATGGGTGTGGCATACACAATGTTCTTAAATGTCCACATACCCACAAATCCAAAGTATTTAGGTGAGGTGATCAGGAAGGTCATGCTACTGGACCTCCTCGACCAATCCATTACCCATTAAACCTCCGGGTTAGGTATTATTTTATTAGTATTTATTTATTTATTTATTTATTTATTTATTTATTTATTTATTTATTTATTTATTTAACCTGGTAGAGATAAGGCCGTCAGGCCTTCTCTGCCCCTCTACCAGGGGATTACAACTATAACATGAACAATAAAATTACAATAAGAATTAAAGTACGACAAGATTACCTGATTAATGAAAGCTAGACATTTTATCATAGAAGTTAAGAACAAAGAATATTTTTGTATTTACTGAATTACAAATTAAACCTACAATAACACAATTCTATAGTGATGAAATTACCGGATATTGAAATATTTTGTGATAGATTAAGAGAACTATTTACAAGAAACCATGTCTGAACGAGTCTCAATTACTGACCAAGTGCCTAGTAAGTTTACGTTTGAATTCAATTTTATTTCGACAGTCCCTGATGCTAGCAGGTAACGAATTCCAGAGTTTTGGCAGGACTATTGTGAGGCATAGAAAATGGGGTGGTGCCCCTTCGTGCATAAACAGAAATACATTGAATACTGTACGTACTGTACGTACCTACAAACGCATGTAAAATTGTAGATTCTGTAGTATCCTGAACCTTTCTTTACTACTACATTCTCTGTTTAGTTTTGTTGAGGGATGCTATTCACTCTCAAAAATGCATAATATTGTTTTGTGTTTTTTTTTTTTTTACTTTTTTGTTTTTATTTTTTAAGTAGGTTATTTTACGACGCTTTATCAACATCTTAGGCTATTTAGCGTCTGAATGAGATGAGGTGATAATGCCGGTGAAATGAGTCCGGGGTTCAGCACCGAAAGTTACCCAGCATTTGCTCGTATTAGGTTGAGGGAAAAAATCTCAACCAGGTAACTTGCTTCGACCGGGAATCGAACCCGGGCCACCTGGTTTCGCGGCCAGACGCGCTAGCCGTTACTCCACAGGTGTGAACTGTTTTTAAACGACTGACGATCTTAGGCCAGAATACAGCATGGCTCATATATCAACTGATATTTGTTTCTGGACACATGTTTATAGGAACTTTTTTCTAGTTTCGAGATATGCTATCTCCTATAAAAATATGCGATACTATTTTAAACTCCCTGTATATCCATACATATACACGCTCGTTAATGTAGCTATATGCTATTTAAATATTATAATTCAATTGTTAAGTTATATTTGTTTCTGTAAAATACAAATTTATCAATTTTAAAACCAATAATCATAAATGTCAACACAATATTTATCTCAGGGTGATTTCCTGTTTTAAAGAAACCAACTGCGGTCCTGGGATCTACTCTAACAGAAAGAAATATCAAGGTTTTTCCTTAGGAGCAAAGGCGCAGGGCAAGTAGGACTTACATTATTACCGACATTAATGCCGATTTTCTGTAAAGGTGTCTGTAGCGTCTCGCCACCCTAAAATTTGGCCTGCCATGTGGTTGAAATTATATTGCCTTTACTGTTTTAAAGAACTTATTAATAACATACCAAAAGAAAGAAACGCAAAAATGAGAGGCATATCGGAAAGTGTACGTCTGGATGCACTGTTTTATATACAGAATAAAAACTCAGAAATAGTTACACTGATACTGAAAACACTTCTTGATAAAGGAATTATAAATATAATACGCTATTTTTGTTCATTAGCGTGGGGTGAATTTTAATTAAAATTGTTAGTTATTAATTTCTTTTAATTTCTTGTTATGCATCTGAATTTCTCTTTATGAAAAATTAGGGTATCAAATGCCTTTTGTTATCCGTAAGAGCCGAAATATTGTTTTCCAGGACCGATAATTGTTAATAAAGGTTAAAAGCGAATATGCTAGGTATGCAGATCATTTTATTAGCTACAAAAATTGCATTACAAACAATGTTTGACGTTATATCGGTAAATGGAAAATAAATTATATATTGGTTTATCGGTGTTATTGGATACTGATACTCTAAACTAAAGAGGAAAGTTGAGGTCAAAGTATTCGTGCATTACAGCAACTGTGCTCCTAAATTCAGAAGTAGTTTCATTTCCTTGTTTGACGAAGACATCACTGATAATTTTACAGAACATTTGAAAAGTTACGTTAAACGCATAAGATATAGGTGTAATGTAATAAAATAAGTGGTGTGACAGCCCATGCAGGTTCATAGCCTCACGTCAACATCTATCGGCAAAGGTGAAGGATCATTCAGACAATATGGCAGTGGGTGAAGCCAATACACTGCTATACTGATGGTGCGTCATTTAGTTTCAACATGCCAGCTGTTTATAAAGATTTATTACTGTAATCAAAGCGAATAAAGAAGAATTGCGACGGGTACTACTGGGTGTTTATTTCAAAGTATGTCATGACGTCACTGTTGTTGGGTCACCGATTTGAAGCGAGTTTCAGCTTATATGTTAGAGAAGTTGCCTATTATTTAAGGCGTTCTTCAATCTGAACTTGAGAACGTGTACGGTATAACTTGAACGCCGTAGCAACAGATGGCGGTCTGTACGGTCTGCGTGCTACCATAACCTCTTTCGAACTGTGTCTTGCGCCGGCAAGTCGTACGCAGGGTATTTGTTATCATCGGTTGAGTACGGTAACATTCCACAACACAAATAAAATGCTCCGTATCCATGTTGACCGTCGAAGTTAATGTCAACAAATACGTAAGTAATCGTCTTAACCCTCTCCCCATATCCCGACAGTACGTGTTTCCAAACAGTTCACATTCCTGCCACTACCGGCGTTACCGTACGTATCGGTACGTACTCTTCAAAATGAACGCCGTACTTGCTAGGGAACTTCTCTGCCTCATAGGTTATACACCTCTGCGGAAGTGAAGGAAGATTGAATTCTCTAGGCTCATCGGCTAGCCACATGACGGCATACAGCAAGCCATGACACACTTTGAACTGAACACCCAGTAGTATTACAGATAGGCTTAATTAAATTATTTAGACCCATGTGAAGTGTTGTGTAACATCATTCAATCCAATATTTCCTTGAATTTCTTGGAAAGCATTCTCGATTCCATTTTTTTTTTTCAGATAGGCTACATCGTACAATAACATTACAGTAATAACTCATGTTTTGTGATATCTGCATTATCTTATGCAATATATGGATCCATTTCAATATAAAAATTAATTTCCTTTAACATTATCCCTTTCCCATGAAATTCAAGAAAACAATTTCCAGGTTTTAACGAGTTCGATAACCCACCAAATTAGACCTAACTGATGTAGGCCTACAGAGGAATTTGGTAATTATAATGTAATATATATTATCTCCAGCTATTACCTTAATCTTACAAAATAAGCAGATATAAGTTGGGTGCTCCTGTTATGGCCATGTTCCTGATATGGCCACCCCCCTATTGTGAGTTAGTTAACAAAAAAATCCGCTAATTTGCAGTAAAAATAATATTTGCAGTTTTTTTATTAAAGTCTCTGTCACATTTTTCGAAATGATCAACTCTCGCACGATTAATTCTAGGCCTCCATAACCTTAGTTGTACATCATATTTATTATCTTATATTTCAACAGAAATTTCAATAAGTTCATCCATTTTCTAATGGCAGTACTATTTTCCAAATTTCATTTTATACTGAAGCATGATATTATCAGTCGAAACTAACCTTTTCACTTGAAAAATCGCAGATATACTAATATAGTGTTATTGAAGTTGAACACGAATATCGGTTTAAACGTACACTACATGAGGTTTAAGTTTGGACCACGTTTAAACTTGATACAAAGTTTAAACTAATGTGGGGAAAATGATTTTTAGTTTAAACTCAGGTTTAAACCAACATAAAATAAATCCAAGTTTAAACTCATTTGTAGAAAATGGCCCTAAATATTTACTTGATGGTGTAATGGTAGCGTTCCGGCCTGATATTCGTGAGGTCCTGCGTTCGAATACAACCTAGTTATTTTATTCCTCAAGGATCAATATTAGGTCCCCTACTTTTTATAGTGTTTATAAATTATCTTGCTCCCCTTATAAAAGATGTAGGTCATCCCATATTATTTGCAGATGACACAAGTATAGTAATTACAGCCAATAACTCCAACACATTCCAATCTTCAATAGAGGAAATTCTCTTCAAAATATGTGACTGGTTCTCAGTCAATAAATTAGTATTAAATTAGTATTAAAACTAACATAATTCAATTTAAATCCTGTGCAAATTCAACCTCGCAAATTTCTAGCGCAATAATTAACAACAGATCCCTATTAGAAACAACAACAACAACAACCAAATTTCTTGGCTTAAAAATCGATAATGTGTTAAATTGGAAAAATCGTATTAAAGAAATTACCCCCAAACTAAATTCAGCTTGTTTTGCTATTAGAACTATGCAAAAGATAGTAAATATCAATACCTTAAAAACAATATACTTTGCATACTTCCACTCGGTAATGAGTTTTGGAATAATATTCTGGGGAAATTCCACAGATAGTAACAATATATTTCTATTACAAAAAAGAGTAATTAGAATAAAAGTAGGTGCCAAATCTAGGGAGTCGTGTAGGACTATTTTCAAAAAACTACAAATAATGCCCATGGCTTGTCAGTATATCTTTTCATTAACAATCTTCCTCGTATGTAATCGTGAAAACTTTGTAACTAATTCAACAGTTCATAGCATAAATACACGTCAAAAATGACTTTCATACTCCATCGGCAAGTCTATCGTGCTATCAAAAAGGAGTGCGTTATATGGCAGTAAAAATTTTTAATAGCCTCCCTATCGATATAAAAAATGAAACTCAAAACATAAAATTATTTAGGGCCAAATTAAAGAAGTACCTAATTTCTCACGCCTTCTATTCTGTAGGTGAATTCATGACATTCAATAACGCTTCATGAAATTGATACTAAAACTATGTGTTGTACTAGTAGACTATATTGTAAATTTCGTCTGTATATATATATATATATATATATATATATATATATATATCATCTAGACTGTGACTATAAATCAAGACTTTATAATAGTATTAAGTTTTTTGACTTGTTCCATATTCTAGCTGGAAAGCAATGTATGAATACCATGGAATGTTAATAAATACAATACAATACAATAGAAATTAAAATCGATGTTGATGATGTTGGCTTGGAAATGACAACTTACGTATTACTCAACATAAAGTAGATGGACTGTCTTGCATGTATCTAACCTTATATAACCTGCAGGTAACAATTCAGAGCTGTAGCCTACGCACATGGGCACAGCCATCACGGACGTGGTAATATTCTCAGCGAGGAATAATTTGATTCGGAATAGACAGCCGCGAATTGAGCACCCAACACCACAAACAAGCCATTTGTGCCAGTCAATTCTTTGATCTACTCCACATGAACCTTGTGCAATTATTTGCAATATGCTAATAAGTTTACCAAACACAAAGTGCTGGGAGCAGAACACACAATGCATACAATAATAATCCCCCCTCCCTACCCCTCTCTGTGTATTAGTTAATGCTGATTGACTACAATGCCGGCCAGCGCCAGATCTGAAGAGGTGCTACGTAATATAGCTAATTAACCAGTTGTTTATTTCGGAGCGCATCATTCACTTTGTAACAGCTCTCAGCTCCGTCCTCACTTAACGCCATTATTCCAGAATCACACTTAGAATCCAAACCGGGTTACGTAATTTCCCTAATCATTATATAGGGCAGATAGAGCTGCTGTACGAAAGCTTGAGGGTTAGCGCAATAGATCGTAACAGGTCGCAGTGCTGAGTCATAGTGCCCCCTTTCCCATAAATTCAATTCAATGTTCATCACAAACTAACAAACTTCTTGTTTCCTAAGCTGCTTTCTAAACCAACACAGTCTGATGAATGAATCCTGAGTGTTTTTGCGTGTATAGGTGTAATTTTACTTTTGTAACGATATACAACCACTCCAAGCAACATACAGATGGTTTTTTCATTAGGCGTTAATAAAAAACATTCTTTGGTAGTAGCGCATTTGTATCTGTTTGTCTCTTTTTCCACGTTATCTTCAATTTTATGTTCTAAGCAAATATTTGCATAATATATGTACTGTCTATTGTAATTGCGGTTTTGCCTTGTTCCAGAAATAAATGAATGAATGAATGAATGAATCAATCAATCAATCAATCAATCAATCAATGACTCAATAAATAAATCAATAAATCAATAAATCAATAAATCAATATATAAATCAATAAATAAATCAATAAATCAATACATCAATCAATAAATCAATAAATAAATCAATAAGTCGATAAATAAATAAATTAATAAATCAATAAGTAAATAAGTCAATAAATAAATCAATAAATATATAAATCAATAAATCAATAAATAAGTAAGTAAATAAAAAAGTAAATAAGTAAGGAAATAAGTAAGTAACTAATTAAATAAATAAGTAAGAAAATAAATAAATAGGGAAGTAAATAATACGAAAGAAGTAAATGTCACCAAATATTTGAGGTAAAGCACGAGGTTTTCGTTCAAACTTCTCTAAACTCTAGAAACTGATATTCAAATTATGGTTTACTAGTGGCTTGTGCAGCAAATACTGCAAACTAAGTTCATTAGACGATCAAATAAAAATTTTTCAGATTTATTTTCAATGAAGAATACCAGACATTCGGAAAGTTAATTGCTTCCATAACAATGAAAGATACTCTCTCTCGAGCCAATACTGAAGAGAACCACGCATATAAATATCTACATCACACCGCCATTAAATATACGAAAAAGACCCAACCCCACTTGATTAATAACTATAAAAATATTTGATTTTTAATAATGTTATTATCTTACGTAAGTTTTATAGCTTTCAGTAACATATACTATATAGCCGCCACTCAGTAAAATATACAAATCGAAATCTAATTTAAGTTATACTCTACATCTACTCATATAACCCCAAAACGTTTCACTTTCATGTCATCAATATAGCATTAATATGTATAATTAATGAAAAATAGTCACATCATGGCATTAACTACAATAATATTTCATTTCTAATGGTAATAATGTCATCAAACCACCTCAAGTTTCGTAGTTTTTAATATCCAATACACAGTTGTACCCAGAAAATTACACACCACAGAATCGAACCTGTAAATTATTTTTAGTAAGTTAAGTTTTTAATAACCAATTTAATTTGAGCTCTAAATATGTCAGCATTCTTGCAGATCATGGCCTTCGTGTAATATTGTTTACTGTAGTATGTGTTTTGTTTTATTCTGAAATGCAACACGGCCGAATTGATGGTCGCTTCGCTTCTCCTTTACAAAAAAGCGAAGGGTATATCAAGTCGGCCGTGAATGCTATTAGCTTGTACTCAAAACTGACGACAGATGGATTTTGGAAAATAGGAAAATTATGTTGAAAAATGTACATTTCACTGAAAAATACTATTTTTTTCGAAAAACTTCGAGGTCCAAGCTTCAAAATGACGGGTCATTTATTAAAATCCGTCCAGCCGTTTTCCCGTAATTTCCATTACCAGCTCAAATTATATATATATATATATATATATATATATATATATATATATATATATATATATTACATCTTTAGGTTATGATATCTATATTTATCTATTTTTAATTTTTTGTATTTTTTTATTTATATCTATATCTGTGTCTTTTATTTACGTAGGCTAGTATGTTTCTATTTCATTTTTCATTTTATTTACACTGTGTCTTGCATCTTTATGGGAGTACAAGAGGTTAGGTTAGATGGGAACGGCATAACACAAAAAAGAGGTTATTTGTTGTATTATGGGGAAGGAAACGATAATCACCAATTAGGAACAGGATTCTTTATTCATAAAAGAATAAAATCGAGAGCAAAAAAGGTCGAATTTATCAGTGATAGGTTATCGTATGTAGTGCTTGAGGGTAGATGGTGCGATATCATAGTTATAAATGCTCATGCCCCTACAGAAGAGAAAGATGACCATATAAAGGATAGCTTCTATGAGGAATTGGAACAGACTTTTGATCAGTTACCTAGATATCTCATGAAAATTTTATTGGGGGGATTTCAATGCTAAAGTAGGACGGGAGGATATTTTTAAACCGACTATTGAAAAAGAGAGCCTACACATAACTAGTAATGACAATGGAGTTAGATTAGTCAACTTTGCCACATCAAGAAATGAGTGTTAGTTGGGAGGCCGGAAGGAAAAAGACCTTTAGGGAGGCCGAGACGTAGATGGGAAGATAATATAAAATGGATTTGAGGGAGTTGGGATATGATGATAGAGAATGGATTAATTTTGTTCAGGATAGGGACCAATGGCGGGCTTATGTGAGGGCGGCAATGAACCTCCGGGTTCCTTAAAAGTAAGTAAGTAAGTAAGTATCTTGCTTCTTGTATCTTCACGGCAGACTTCGCCATTAATCAAAACTTTATGTGAAGTGTCTCCATGACAAATGCAATATGTGGGAAAGCTGGCTAATTGCAGAGTGATAATTATTTAGCACTTTGGAAGATAGGGTGGTTGAGTGGTCAGACCTCTGACCTATCACGCAGGTGGTCCGGGTTCGAGTCCTGGCGAGGTCCGGGATTTTTCGTTTAACAGTCTATAGTGACGCTTGTAGCGGACAAGGACGCAGTTGGGATTTTTCTCGGAGTTCTTCCGTATTTCCCCATATTACACATTTGCACCATTCCGTCACCATTCCATAGCATTCCGTCACCATTCCATAGCATTCCCCGATCGCCGACGTATGGACGTACGGTGGAGGTTGGCTTAGGGACGAGGGGGCTGTCTGTTCGACACTTTGGTACGCAGCGAACCTTAGTTTAGTCAGCCGGTGTGGGTTGGGAATGCGTCTAGCTTGAGGGTTAGAGCATTAGACAGTGCTTGGTCATAGTGCCCCCCTCCCGTAAATTCAATTCAATACAATGTTCATCACAAACTAACAAACTTTTTGGTTCCTAAGCTGCTTCCTAAAACAACACAGTCTGATGAATGAATCCTGTGTGTTTTTGTGTGTATACGTGTAATTTTACTTTTATAACGATATACAACCTCTGCAAACAACATGCAGATGGTTTTTTCATTAGGAGTTAATAAAAAACGTTCTTTGGTAATAGCGTATTTGTATCTGTTTATGTCTCTTTTTCCATGTTATCTTCAATTTTATGTTATAAGCAAATATTTGCATTATATATATATATATATATATATATATATATACTGTCTATTGTAACTGGGGTTTTGCCTTGTTACAGAAATAAATGAATAAATAAAATAAATAAATAAGTAAATAAATAAGTAAGTAGATCAGTAGTAATTTACTTAATTATTTATAGTAAGTAAGTAAATAATTAAGTAAATTAATAAATAGGTAAATAACAAATTAAATAAACAAGTAAATAAATAAATAAATAAATAAGTAAATAAATAAGTAAGTATGTAAATAAGTTAGTAAATAAGTAAATAAATAAGTCAGTAAGTAAATAACTAAGGATATAAATAAGTAAGTAAATAAATAACTAAGTAAATAAATAACTTAGTTAATAACTAAGTAGATAAATAAGTAAGTAAATAACTAAGTAAATAAATAAATAAATAACTAAATAAATAAATAAGTAAACAAATAAATAAGTAAATAAATAAATGAGTAAATAAATAAACAAAAAAGTAAGGAAATAAATAAGTAAATAAATAAATAAGTAAATAAATAAGTATGTAAATAAGTTAGTAAATAAGTAAATAAATAAGTAAGTTGATAAATAAATAAGTAAGTAAATAAATAAATAAGTAAGTAAATAACGAAGTAAATAAATAAGTAAGCAAGTAAATAACTCAGGAAATAAATAAATAAAGAATTAAATAAATAAGTAAGTAAATAACTAAGTAAATAAATAAGGTAAGAACTAAGTAAATAAATAAGTAAGTAAATAAATAAGTAAATAAATAATTAAGTAAATAAATAAATAAATAAATAAGTAAATTAATGAGTAAATAAATAAGCAAAAAATTAGGTAAATAAATAAGTGAATGAATAAATAAGTACGTAAATAACTAAGTAAATAAATAAGTAAATAAATAAATAAGTAAATAAATAACTAAGTAAGTTAATAATTTAGTAAATAAATAAGTAAGTAAGTAAATAACTAAGTAAATAAATAAATATTTAATCCGACTATTGTAATTTTGAGAACCAATACTAGGAGACAGACACTAATCTCCAGAGGACACTGTAGTGTCTCATTTAATAGACTGGCTCAAGTTCTGTCGCAAATTTTATTTTAATAAATAAGCGGAGAACAGTGTAACTAGAGAGCAACGTATTCCGTGGGAAGTCATATTTCATTTCTCCAAGCACCTATAAATTGGAAGCCCGGGCTCTATCGAAAGAAGACTGCAGAGTCTGCGTTGAATTGAGTCGTGCATAAATCAATGTTACCGCGACGGTGGCGTCGGGTTGGACACAATCACCACACGCAGCCCCACGCGCAGTGACGTATTGGGCTGCTATCCTGCTATGCCTAATTAATGTTATGTTTGACTTCCAAACATATTACAGCAAGAAACTGTTGATGTTAATATGCATGTGTCCATGTAAGGCATATGTCCGCAAGGAACGGATTATATATCTTGATTTTGCTTGAAAATATACAGGGTGAACCTAAGTAATGTCATTAATTCTAGGGGATATTCTTTGAAGTCGGGCTGGGTACCGCAGTCGGTATAGTGCTAGCCTTCTATGCTCGAGGTTGCGGGTTCGATCTTGGGCCAGGTCGATAGCACTTAAGGGGAGGCAGAGGTGAAATTTTCAAACAAAACTGAAGAAAAAATTAAAATTTGGTTTTTTCCATTTTTATTATGTTTATTTTCATATTCCGATGTTAGTTTTTGATTTTGTGCCCTTTAAAAGTATGAAATTAAAACCAAGATAACTGTACTATTATATTATTCCCATAATAAACTAATACTTATCATTATTTATATACCTTTTCTGAACATATAAATAAAAAGAAATATTGAACATTTCTTACAATATGTGTGTTGTGTAACTTTCTCCATTCTCCTGTAACTTAATCCCTCTCAGCCCCAAATATTTTCCTAAGCACCTTAGAAATAATAGTTTAATAGTTTAAATTACATGTCTAAAGCAAAATGTATAGACAAGGTCAGTTAAATTATAAAGAAGTTGTACAATAAAAAATTCGTGAAGATTATGAAACGGATTTAAAATTAACCAATTGAAGGTGTAAAATTTGAGAGCAGCTCTGTTTACATTATAAATATTGGGTGGAAATTTATTTGCAACCTTCAATGACATATGACAAAAGTTTTTTTGGGGTTTGGCAAGTCTATATGTCATGATATTAAAATCATTTCCTTGTCTTGTGTCATAGGAATGAATATCATTTCTTAATATTAATGTTGGAAGATTATGTTTAACATACAAAATTAACTCTAGAATATATAAATTAATTACAGTCATGATTTTGTTTTTCACAAATAATGGTTTACAATGTTCATTTAAAGCTGCATTTGGCCCTTATGGCTTTTTTTAAGCAATAGGACCCTATTTATAAAAGTACTGTTGCATTCTTTTATTAAACGTGTTATAAAATATTCGATTTGCAATAAAAATAAATGTAATCAAAGCTCTTTATATACCCTTTTATTGAATGTTCGATCTGACAGAAGAACAAATGAAGGAAGAAGCTCTATCACAATGTCCAGCAAGGAACATTCGTGATATTGTGAAAATAGTATCAGGCGTAGAAAATACGGAAATAAAAGACTTCGTTACGAATTTTGCAAAGACAGAAAAGCCTTATAGGCCTACTCATGCTGTCTATGTAATCATTATCTGTTTTTAGAACATACATAATTCTTGTGCAGTGACTGTAAAAGGGATATGTTATTTTCATGTGGTAAAGTGAAAATATGATTTTTAATAATTTATGCTCCCCACGTTTCGAGCTTCTCGTTTAATTAAATATTCATATTTGAATTTGCTGTATTTGTAAAAGAAAATGATATGACTCATTTGAATATGTTATAAAATAATGAAGGTCGTGGAAGTCACACATTTATTATGTTAACTCTGCAGGAAAATAAAACTATTATTATATGGCTCAAATAAATACAACTTTTTTTCATATTTACAAAATGGGTCTGAGAGAGACAACCCGTGCACTTATGTAACTTTTCAGTACCTATTCATTGACGGGTTAAATTTAGCCTGTATCCTTCATGTCCAAACCTGAGGAGTAACGGTTAGAGTGTCTAACCGCGAAACCAAGGCTTCGATTCCCGGTCGGGGCGAGTTACCTGGTTGTGATTTTTTCCGCGGTTTTCCTTCAACCCAATATATATGTATTTATTTGATTTATTTATTTAACCTGGTAGAGATAAGGCCATCAGGCCTTCTTTCCACCTCTAACAAGGGATTACAACCACAATATTAAGACTAAAATTACAATTATAATTACAATTAATATTAAATTTACAAATACAATAAAAATCAAAGTACTAAAAGATTAACTGACTAATAAAAGCTAGACAGTTTATTGTAGAAGTTAAGATGAAGAATTTTTTTATTAATTAAGTAAAAATTAAACCTAATCTACGCAGTAAAAAATGCTTAATAAGTTTGTTTTTGAACACCGCTAAATTCCGACAGTCTCTGATGTCACTGGGTAGGGTATTCCACAAGCGCGAGAGCGAGATTGTGTATGATGATGAATACGATGATGTCTTATGTGTTGGTATGGCTAGTATGCGGCTATTTTGCGTGCGTGTGAAGAGATTATGATATGATGACAGGTATGTGAAACGGGAGGCAAGGTAGGTAGGTGTAGAGGTGTGAAGGACTTGGAAACGGAGGACAAGGGAATGAAAATTTCTACGTTCGTTAAGCCGTAGTCAATTTAGAGTTTGGAAGGATGGGGTAATGTGGTCAGCGCGACGGACATCGCAGACGAAGCGAACACAAGAATTATGAACACGTTGTAATCTTTGCGACTGGTTGACATTGAGGTCAGTCAGTAGAGAATCACAATAATCGAAGTGGGGCATTACTAGTGTTTCCACTAGTATTTTTTTTTAGTGATAGCGGGAGGAATTTTCGAATGCTGTTTAAGGAATGTAGTACGGAAAGCACTTTTTTGATAATGTGTGTTACTTGGTTATTCCAGTTTAAATGCGTATCGAAGTAAATTCCAAGGTTTTTAACGCAGGAAGCAAAAGGGATTATTGTGTCGTTTAACTTGACTGGAAGAGCAGGAGTAATGTTGCATAATAGACGTTGATGTCCCACTAGGATTGCTTGTGATTTTTTTGCATTGACAGTCAAACCAAACTTTCTGGCCCATGCAGATATAGATTCAAGATCCTCGTTAAGATTGCGTGTTGCGTCATTGAGTGAGTCAGGGGTTGTATGGATATAGATTTGTAAATCGCCTGCGTAAAGGTGATGCTTACAGTGCAGTAGAGTCGAAGGGATGTCATTTACGTAAATAGTGAATAGTAGTGGTGATAAAACAGATCTCTGACATGAGAAAATGCTGGGTAACTTTCGGTGCTGGACCTCGGACTCATTTCACCGGCATTATCACCTTCATCTCATTCAGATAATGCGTCTTAAAATAATCTACAAAAATAAATTTATCCTTCATAGCTCCTGAGGTATTGCGTGTTAAAACACGCTTTTACTTTATACTCTTTGCTTTCCATTTGTATACTCACAGTATACGAAATTCAACGTGAAAATAATTGTTTAATTGTAAAATATTTCTAAGCCTAAAATATTAGCATTACTTTAACTGTCGATAATGCAGCTTAGGTTCTATAATCTTTTCGCTGTAAGAAAAATCCTAATGTAAACAATAGCACGTGACTGAAGTGAGGCTTCATTGGCCGCTGTTTGGCACCATAGATTCTCAGTACGTGTTCCCGCCTACTGTTGTACATTCTGTTTTATGTTAAACATTTCCCGTTACTCGTCCAGTAGGCCTAACCTCACTACTATGCATTCGTTTGCTTAGGAAACATTTACTTTATAATTAGTGCAATTAAAACTCACATAACTTATTATATAATTTAAGATTATTTGTTTTTCTCCGCTTTTGAGAGGGTTTCCACTCTTATGATTAATAACCAAAAACACTGAGGATGCAGAAGCCATACTTCAGTACCACGTGCTTACGTGAACAACTACGAGCTCAAGTGCGACCAGCTTGTTACAAGAACAGACTACCTCGATACTACCGTTTGTATTCATCCGCGTTCATAGTACATAACAAAATATAAAAGTAGCTTTTCTTTTACATATCGTTTTACATATGATCTGATGTTTTTCCATTTCACTGAGAGCTAAAGGAGGGAGATGCACTATCACCTTTACTTTTTAACTTCGCTTTAGAATATGCCATTAGGAAAGTTCAGGATAACAGGAAGGGTTTGGAATTGAACGGGTTACATCAGCTTCTTGTCTATGATGATGACGTGAATATGTTAGGAGAAAATCCACAAACGATTAGGGAAAACACGGAAATTTTACTTGAAGCAAGTAAAGCGATCGGTTTGGAAGAAAATCCCGAAAATACAAAGTATATGATTATGTCTCGTGACCAGAATATTGTACGAAATGGAAATATAAAAATTGGAGATTTATCCTTCGAAGAGATGGAAAAATTCAAATATCTTGGAGCAACAGTAACAAATATAAATGACACTCGGGAGGAAATTAAACGCAGAATAAATATGGGAAATGCGTGTTATTGTTCTGTTGAGAAGCTCTTATCATCCAGTCTGCTGTCCAAAAATCTGAAAGTTAGAATTTATAAATCAGTTATATTACCGGTTGTTCTGCATGGTTGTGAAACTTGAACTCTCACTCTGAGAGAGGAACATAGGTTAAGGGTGTTTGAGAATAAGGTTCTTAGGAAAATATTTGGGGCTAAGCGGGATGAAGTTACAGGAGAATGGAGAAAGTTACACAACGCAGAACTGCACGCATTGTATTCTTCACCTGACATAATTAGGAACATTAAATCCATACGTTTGAGATGGGCAGGGCATGTAGCACGTATGGGCGAATCCAGAAATGCATATAGAGTGTTAGTTGGGAGACCGGAGGGAAAAAGACCTTTAGGGAGACCGAGACGTAGATGGGAGGATAATATTAAAATGGATTTGAGGGAGGTGGGATATGATGATAGAGACTGGATTAATCTTGCACAGGATAGGGACCAATGGCGGGCTTATGTGAGGGCGGCAATGAACCTTCGGGTTCCTTAAAAGCCATTTGTAAGTAAGTAAGTAAATTTCACATGTGAGTGAAGTTATATGTTTCTTTGTATTTAACAACTAGAATTCAATTTTTTATTTTCAAATAATTAATACAAGATGATAGTTTCCAAATACGGACTATATTTTCCTGCGTCATGTGAGTGCTTCGACTGGGAGCCAATCACGGTTATGACAGCCACGTGCTTGTGTTTACATTAGGATATTTCTTACAGCGTATACTTGCCTTCGACACAGACTGTACTCTTCAAAATATCCATCATGACGTCTGAATGCTTTTATTAACCTTCCCCTTTTACATGCACAGGGTCAATTTGCCAAAGAGCCCCGCATCCACTTTATATGACTTCTACCTCCTAGAAGCACAACTCTCAAGTTCAGCATCTTGTGTTACACACTACAAAATGGCGGTGTTTATTATTTCGTCGCTCTAGAACAAGAAGCGACAGCAATTTGTCAAGACTCAGCCAACCTCTCTGCGATTCTTTCCGCCAGCAGATCGCCTGCGGGCTATTCCATCGCTTGTCGCAGCCCGCTGAGCTATGATATCAACTGTTTCTTCCAGTCTTGTTTTTCGGCAATTCCTCAGATACTTTTTGTTGCTGTGCGTGTTGCTGTAGTAACCGGTGCGTTTAATGAGAAACGGAGACATGCCAAGTACGTGGAGAACTCCAAGGACGCTCTTGTTCTGTGAGACTGGATATAAAGCACGGACTGATTCTAAGCAGACGAGGTATGTGAGGCATCCATTACTGATATATTATTTTAAGACACTCCAGTAAACAAACTTTAAGGAGAGTAGGTAGTGATTCCTGACCTATTCAAGCATAATATATTAAGTGATAATCAATTTTGGTTTCGAAAAAAATTCAGTACAGATAATGCAATATATCAAGTTACTAAAAAAATTGTTAGAGAATTTGATCAAGGTAACAAATGTATTGGCATTTTCCTGGACATAAGAAAAGCATTTGATACAATGAAACATGATATCTTAATTGAGAAATTAGACTTATTAGGAATCAAAGGTAATGCTTTAAACTTAATAAATTCGTATCTTAACGACAGAATTCATATAACGAAAATTGATAATTATTCAAGTGAACCTTTAACAATTAATATAGATGTTCCCCAAGGCACAGTTCTAGGCCCTATTCTATTTTTAATATATATTAATGACTTATTAAAAATTGACTTACAACAATACAATGGTGTTCACTATTCTTATGCAGATGACACAGTTTTACTTTTTGGTGGAAAAACCTGGCATGATGCGTATAATAATTCAAATAATGGACTTAAATTAATAAAAAAATGGTTTGACATAAATTATCTTTCTAACAAAAAAAAACCATAATTATTCCATTCTCATTATCTGAAACATGTAACAAACCTCCTACATCTACATTAAGTATTAAATTACATAATTCTGATTGTTGTCTTGTACAGTGTAAATGTCCGATTATTAAAGAGTCCTCTGAATTTAAAGACATAATTTTCGATAATAATTTAAAATGGAACCAACACATTAATTACCTTTGTAATAAATTACGTAAAATAGTATATTATTTTGTTTTAGTGAGGAATTACTTGTCAATAAGTTTATTACGTACAATATATTTAACTTTATTTCAATCGGTAATTATGTATGGAATTATAGGATGGGGTAGCTCATTTAAATCCAATTTTAATCCACTTTATTTATTACAGAAGAAAATAATTTAAATATGTCTTCATAAACCTATTGGTTTTCCATCTCAAAATTTGTTTTTAGAATTTAATGTACTTAACGCAAGACAAATGTATTATATTGTATTAATAAAATTCATACATAAAAATCGAAATAATTTTGAATTGTATTCCCATAGTTATGAAACAAAAGGTATGAATTCTTTAAGATTGTTTGAACCAAAATGCAACACTGTTACAGTATTTAATCATAGTAGAAATTTAGGCCCAAGAATATATAACAAATTTATATTTAAATATCCTAATCTTGTCAATTCTAATAGTTCTAGTATTAAATTTAAAAAGTTATGTATGGATTTTATAAAACTTGAAAAATTGTAAATTTAAATTTATATACTATAATTGCAAATTGTATTGTATAATTATTAATTATAATTGTATTGTATAATTGAATTGGTCATTGCTAAAAGGCCCTTTCTCCGTATTTTTGCAAAAATGAGTTAACTACAGATTCAACATCCTTACACATAAATACACAATCTGTGCTAAAAGGACTTTCCTCAAGCATTCATACACACGCACAGTTGATCATTTCATTTTTCGTGTCATGCTAAAATGCCCTTACTCCAGGATAGAGGGCCTTCTAGCTGTGAACTTGTCATTTAGCGGTGTTTCCATCTGATGACAAACCTTTATACTTACTATACTATCAGCTATTTCATTGTTTGAAGCGGTCTGTTTATTCTGCTCTGATCTTTATTTGTGTTTTAATACAAATTATTATATTATACGCAATTTCGGCTAATTAAAATGGAGACTGAGAGTTTGAAAAGCAAAAAGAGATGTAGTGATACTTGCAGTTGGAAACGAAATATATTAAAGAAAGCCAAAGTTAAAGGCACTGAACATGTGACTTACTCTGGAGAATTGGTGGCTTAAAGACGAACTGGTGAGGATTGTAGGTAAGTTCAGAATATTTACACTGAATCACTGACGTAAATGAATATTGCATAAAAATGTTATTTCCTTAGACCACAAAAATCTTTATAAGCTATATAAAATATTTATGCATGCGCAAAAATAAAGTCACTCATTAACTGGTGGCCCATGTTTTACAAAAGAGGTCTTTCTGTAGAATCTTATGGTAGAAAGGTACCTCGGTGTTCGAAGTTGTCATTCGCCCCTGCGAGTTATTATGAATATATGTACAATGCCACTCTTCCTCATACTGTTTCAACACCCAAGTTCATTGACGGTTGTATTAGGCATACCTTTGCTCTTTGTCTACCTGGAATTGAAAACATAGTCCTTCCCCAACGTCCTACTTATGATGGATTGATTGCAATCAACCCAGACAAAATGCAGGATATCAAGAAAATTCTATGCTATTTTCCCATGAACAGTTACCTTATTATGAGAAAGTTGTAAATTCTCCACTAGCAGAACATAGAGAAAATACAGAATGAAATCGTCAAGTTAGATTTAAAACAAGGGCCTAAAACTTTATAATACGTAATTAAAATATATTTTAAGAAGAGAAATATACTTTTAACTTGAAATAATGGTAGTTTATTTAATTTACAATCCTGTATTTTATTACAGTACTCCATTTTTAACCAAATGTGAAATTATTTTAAGTTCACTGCTAAAAGGCCCTTAAATTTGAATTTTTAATTAATAATATTATACAAACTACATATGACAACAAAATAAAAATTGTGCTTCCAGAAAGCACAAATATACCTTTATGATGGACAGTCACCACATTGCTCTACGAAGATTAGTATTCCTTAAAAACAGTTTTTTTCTATTTATTCAGAACTAACATTTTTGGACAAAGGGCCTTCTAGCAATGACCAATTCAATTATTAATTTCAATTCAGGAATCCGCCCCTGAGCACGAGTTCTACTCTTTCAGGGGCGAGCTAAAGTTTCTCTGTATATTTTATATTATATGTTACAATTATTAGGAAAATAATAAATAAATTTCAGTACAGAAGTTGAGTTCATTATTTCTAGGCTTTTAATGCTTAGATTGGAATGCAAAATTGCTATGGTTACACAATAAATCATTCTGAATTCAGAGGTATAAAAGACAACAAAAAATTCCTTATTCAAGTGCAAAAAAGGATATAACTGAAACCCTGTTTTCCCACTTTCTTAAACGTACCTCAAAATTTAAATGCACAATACGCTTCTTATTAAAGTCTTCACTCATATTCCTTGTATAATTTTTAACCTATCAAGTATGTAGAATTGTCAATTTTTTTAAGGAAATATGGGAGACTAAAGGCCAATTCACAATGAAAATTAAACATAACCGTAACATAAACACAGAAGTTTGCGGCCAGGCTACCAAATGGGATCATTCACAATGATTCACATAAGCATTGACATTAACATTACCGTAAGACGTTAACATAAATGTTTGCAAACTCCAAACTTACATGCTTATGCTTACGTGATTTGCAAACAGAACACAATCGTGGAGCGCTGAAGTATACGACAGAATATGAGGAAATGGCGTCGTTGTTATGTTTCCATGGTTACCAAGTATGTTTGCGGTTATGTTTATGTTCCTATCGTGAATGCTCTTGATTTCACCGTAACGTTTACATTTTTTAATTTAAAGCTTACGTTAGGTTTAATTTTCATTGCGAATGAGCCTTAAGGAATAGACTAAATTTCACATAGAAAATAGACAAATTATTCGGTTCATTTACTAAAAAACATATTTATTCTACACTTCGATACCTAGGCTTAAATTAAGAGTATTTTGAGACATTTTGTCTTGCGTAATAGTTGAAGTCGACAGCATTTTTCAGCTCTGATTAGATTAGATGTGTTGCGCTCATGTTTGGAACATCAGTCCAATTATTGTTCATGAGATGAAACACCCTCTTTGTTTGAACATTACTACTTGTCATGCTTAGAACAAAACTAGCCAGTTTTTCCAAATTCATAACATTAACACTGTTTTATTTTAAACAACTAAGCACTAAAACCCATTCTTGGCAAGCATTACGTTCTATAAAGACTGCACATTTTAATACATCTCTTGAACAACAAAACTCATCGTACAAAATAATTATCATTCACGGCAAAATCAAATGTTTAGAATTACAATTTTTACGTTACGTAAAAATAAAGGAGAAAAATTCTCGAAGATGAGAAAAATACGGGAGACTGTTAAAAATTAGGGGTTAATACGGAAGATCCCGGGAAATACGGGAGGGTTGGCAACCCTACAAATAGGTATATTGTAATTTCTAAACCATATTTACTTAGGTATTTATTCAAATAGGAAAAAAAATTATAAATAGTTCGATTAACAATTTTTCGCATTTTTCTTTCAGTGCATAGGCTATATATTTTTTTTTATGTTATGTGAGTGATGTTGATAAATCCGCTGCAGGTCTAGTTTGCAGAACACATTTAGCAGAAAACAATATAAAATTTCATGTAAATGGATTTAGTAGTTACAGAAAAAAATGACCTCATGTTTTAAATATCATAACTTATACGGAAAACTGCACTTAAAAAAGGGAGGTATGAATTAGATACATCTCAGTATTTAAAGAGGCCATTCGAAGGCCTTATCTGCAGAAATATAACCATAATATATTGTTTTAAAGAGCAAGATTTTTACTTTTTTTTTCACGAAAGAGATTTTATCGTTTTTTTCTGTAAAATTATTTTGTGTTTGTTGTACTTATTTAAATAATTAATTTCATATAGTTTTGAACAGCAGACGCATTTGGTAAAGTAACATTTAATCACACCATTAATGAGGAGACTTTAATTAATGATAGGTCTAATTAGTGATACAGTATGCAATAGCAATGTAGAAGTGGTGCAGATTATGAACTTAATCCGACGCAATTTTAGAATTTAACGAACTCATTATAACTATAAATAATATACTTTGAACAATAACTGAACATAAAGTCTATTCTTTCTGCTACAACTTTGCGTGAACAGGGTCACGAACTGTGTCCTTTGTTGTGATGTGTCACTTGAAACGGCTCTAGCCATGAGTGGGTATGTTTTGTAACCTGATGCATCACATTAATAAACTGATAGACTTTAAGATGAACTTTGACATTACCTAACAAAAGCGGATAACACCTACATTAACTCGTCATTGAATGATAATGCTTCAGTCTGTGATTAAAAATCCGTGACGCTACAGCCCAAGGTCGATCAGCGGGCTGTTGGCCTCACGGCCACATGCCGAAGCAGAGGTGTACGATCATCCAACCAGAATGGAGGTATCGTGTGGTTAGTACGATGAGCCCCCCAGCCGTTATAGCTGGTTTGCGTAACCGGATTTCGCTACCTATCGTAGCTCCCAAAGTGCATCACGATGCTGGGTGGGCACCGTTCCCATACAGTAGCCGAAATTTCATGAGAAAAATTTTTCCCCCATGAGGACTCGAACCAAGTCTGTGATTACGTAACAGTAATAGGAAAAAATATGCCTATAATTTTAATTATCATATAATTATTTAGATTTGAATGGATTTTTTTTATTTCCAACAAAAAACACTGTAATTTCCTTAAAAGAATTCGTCATATACTCTTCTTCTTCTTGTTCTTATATTTTTTCACGGTCCTCAAAGCTTGCTCTTAGTTATTCTTATGAAGTCTTAGGAATTTCGTACCAAAACATTGCTTTCAGGTTGAGTACAGCAGCACTAGCATACTATAAACATGAAATTTTACTTTCTCATACGTTAAAACTGTTAAAATTGTTAAAAAAAAAGGTATATACCTTCGACAGACGGCCCGTTTCGACGCTATGTGTCGTCGTCTTCAGTGTCTCTTGAACCACTGGTGATCTTGACTCTGCGATGTGCAGTTGTCGATGGTAGGAGCGGGGGTGTATTGTTCCTATGGTGGGGGTTGGCTGTTTGTGTGTTATGATGTATTATGACGTCAAATAATGTGTGCGTATCGAACTGTAGTTGTGTGTTAAGTATATATTGTGAGTATGCTATTGTATTCTTATATATTTCGTACTGTTCTAGGATGTTTAACTGTGAACTTTTTGGTGTAATGTGTAAACAAGTACAAAATTGCATACAAAACAAATAATACAACACAGAAATACTTAAATAACCACACTAAACATTCAAATAAATATAATTCAACTGGAGTTTACAAATTAAAATGCAATAGTTGCCCACATTTTTACATAGGACAGACAGGAAGACCCTTTCATACAAGATATAATGAACATATTAGAGCTATAACCAAACCCTACATCACATCAAATTATGCAGACCACATTATCGACAATAATCATGACTACAATAATATAGAAACAGATATGGAAATTTTACACATCACACCGAAAAGTTCACAGTTAAACATCCTAGAACAGTACGAAATATATAAGAATACAATAGCACACCCACAATATATACTTAACACACAACTGCAGTTCGATACGCACACATTATTTGACGTCATAATACATCATAACACACAAACAGACAACCCCCACCATAGGAGCAACACACCCCCACCCCTACCATCGACAACTGCACATCGCAGAGTCAAGATCACCAGTGATTCAAGAGACACTGAGGACGACGACACATAGCGTCGAAACGGGCCGTCTGTCGAAGATAAATACTTTTTAAACAATTTTAACACTTTTAACGTATGACAAAGTAAAATTTCATGTTTTTAACAAAGTGTTAACGAGAACTTTAATCAATGAGCATACTATACTCTGTTCATATAAACAACTCACAGTATATCCGCAACTAATGTTGTATGACTTGAATCACTAATTTGCAGCAATTTAATGAACGGTTTTCAACGCAACAGAGGTTAAATCCTCCAGTCACAAGAAGTTAAATGCAATTAGGGTTGCCAACCCTCCCGTATTTCCCGAGACTTTTTTTACCCTCCATTTTTGCACCCAGCGCAATCCTGGGGAATCTGTTGCCCTATAACAATTATAACTCCATGGATCAGTCATTCAAGTCTCCTCACTTTTATATCTGATAAATGTATGTATCTAATGCTTACAAACATCAATTGCGTGATTCGGGTTCCGCATATTACGGATAGATGGCAGGACTATGACCCATTTTTCAATATGTATACCACTTCGGCGGGCCACGCTGTACATGATGTCTGTCTGTAAAGAGTTATGTAATGCACAACGATGACTGTATGTGTAAGTGTAGTGTAGGGAATGGGTGAGGATGATGATGAAGGTGAGGAAGGGAGAAGGGAAAGCCTGATGCAGACATGTAACCTACTCCTGTCGAATAGCACCAAGGGGCCGTCAGGTTTAATGTCCCCGTCCGACGGACGAATCACTTTCAACAGTGACATATACTTTCCCTTCATATGCACTGCGAAGAGATTTGGGATTTAACTTAAGCATATCGGTGCACAATTTAGTGATTACAAGATGTGCACCGGCATCTCTCGTAGTGCCAAGGTATAAATTTTACATGAAAATCTCTGACTCCGCCGGGAATCGAACCCGGGCCGGCTAGTCTGGAGGTAGACGCGCTATGACAGAGCTGTCTGATATCAAATATCACTCCTAAATCCTGGTATCCTATCATTACTCCCAAACTAAATTCAGCTTGTTTTGCTATTAGATCTATGCAAAAGATAGTAAATACCAATACCTTAAAAACAATATACTTTGCATACTTCCACTCGGTAATGAGTTTTGGAATAATATTCTGGGGAAATTCCACAGATAGTAACAATATATTTCTATTACAAAAAAGAGTAATTAGAATAAAAGTAGGTGCCAAATCTAGGGAATCTTGTAGCACTATTTTCAAAAAACTACAAATAATGCCCATGGCTTGTCAGTATATCTTTTCATTAATAATCTTCCTCGTATATAATCGTGAAAACTTTGTAACTAATTCAACAGTTCATTGCATAAATATACGTCAAAAATGACTTTCATATTCCATCGGCAAGTCTATCGTGCTATCAAAAAGGAGTGCGTTATATGGCAGTAAAAATTTTTAATAACCTCCCTATAGATATAAAAAATGAAACTCAAAACATAAAATTATTTAGGGCCAAATTAAAGAAGTACCTAATTTCTCACGCCTTCTATTCTATAGGTGAATTCATGACATTCAATATCACTTCATGAAATTGATACTAAAACTTTGTGTTGTACTAGTAGACTATATTGTAAATCTCGTCTGTATATATTTCATCTAGACTGTGACTATAAATTAAGATTTTATAATAGTATTAAGTTTTTTGACTTGTTCCATATTCTAGCTGTAAGCGTGTATGAATACTATGGAATGTTAATAAATACAATACAATACAATACAATGTTTATAATATTTCGGAAAATTGACTCAAAAGTACTGAAGCTACACAGATAGATAGAAAGCATGCGCAGAACAATCTTTTTGGTATAAGCGATGATAAAGATGTTTGAAATATATTTCGTGCATCAATATCATATCTTCGTATTTATTTATTTTTATTTTACTGAGTTATCTTACGACGCTTTATCAACACCTTAAGTTATTTAGAGTCTGAATGAAATGAAGGTGATAATGCCGGTGAAATGAGTCCGGGGTCCAGCACCGAAAGTTACCCAGCATTTGCTCGTATTGGGTTGAGGGAAAACTCCGGAAAAAATCTCAACGAGGTAACTTGCCCCGACCGGGATTCGAACCCGGGCTACCTGGTTTCGCGGCCAGACGCGCTGACCGTTACTCCACAGGTGTGGACTCTTCGTATTTAGTATAGGTCCTACTAGTAAAGTAGAAATAAGAATTATGTAGAGTTGTTCGGAATATAAAACAATACGACTAAATTAGAGCTTTACTACGCAGTTAAGCGAATGCCTAAGAGGTGACAGCAAGGAATTGAGAGAATGAATGACCGAGCGCCCAATCGATTGTTTCCCTGAGATATGGAATGGCGATTGAGTTGTTATTGAACGACTGATTGAGTAATATATCTAGTGACAGAGTGACTAAATGGCTAAATGTAGTGGCTAATTTACCGATTCACTGATTGACTGACTCATTCATTCATTGTGTCATTGGATAAGTGACAGATTACAAATAGGTGAACATCCTGTGGGAAGGAATAAATAACTCCCGTAATATAATAATAATAATAATAATAATAATAATAATAATAATAATAATAACAATAATAATAATAATAACAACAATATTATATCAACTTCTGTTGCTTTCACATTCTCATTTTCCTCCAACGCTAACTGAAAATCTTCCCTTATAATAAAAAATCCTTTTTCGGCACGTGGGCAGGGCAGTAGATATATATTCTACAGCAGCCGTGGCGAAAATGTAGTTGTGCGCCGAGCCACTGTGTAACCTGTAACGTGCATAGCACCTATGGAGGGAGGCGGACACGCGAAGGGGAAGTCAAGCAACTGTCTGACATATTAACGGATTTTCATTTTTCTTACGTCAAGCTCTTAAATATAATTTTATACAGTACAAGGCTACAAACTAATGTTTAGTACATGTAACTAAGAAAGAAATGAACAATAAATGAACAATATCACAACCTAAAATTGACTGTCTTCAGAATGTCTCTGCGACAAATTTTCAAACTCAGGAATTATGTCATTTTCTGCCAGTCGTAGTTGATCACGAAGGTATTTGTCTGTCAGTCGTGATCTAAATTTGGTTTTTACTATTTTAATTGTTGAAAATAATTTTTCACAAACGTAAGTTGTAGCGAACATGGCTTCAACAGAGCAAGCGAAAGAACGAAGCTTCGGATATTTATTTTTTGGCAAAGATTTGAAAGTTCAACATTTGTCAAGTCCTTACATCTAGCTTTCATTTGACATCACATAGTAAATCAGTGAGTTCAAATTGAAGAGCTAACTGCATTATTCGTACATCTGTTGTAAAAGGTTCGACGTACAGAGATGATGATGATGATATTATTATTATTATTATTATTATTATTATTATTATTATTAACACCTAACTTTAATGTTTCATGAATGACATGTAGTATAATGCTGTTTTGTGTTATACAACCGTTTTCCTCGTAATACTTGTGAACAAATCATACATTTAATATTCTCATCATATTGACAGCAAAAAATGCGTCCTCCCATCCTACTTGGAACTTTCGTACATGGTTTCGAGAGAGACATTTGCCACTCGCAGGTCAGAGACAAATACAAATGGAACGGAGTTTGACGCCAGTGAGTGAGAAGGTGGGGGTTGGGGGAGGTTAGAAGCAAGAGAAATGCATAGCTCTCACTGCGAGCCACAATGTCTCGCGAGTCGCATTCTCTCCACGGCTGCTCTACAGATATAATTTCTGCTCTTGAATTTTTGAAGGAGCATGGACCTGAATTCTTCTGATACGGTTGCGTTATCTTCTACAGCTGGGCGATTCCTTGTCTTATATAACTCTTCTACATATTTTGTCCATCTGTTCAACATTCCTTGTTTATTATTTCATTGCTAATTTAATTTTCTGTCAACCACATGGATTTCCTGTTCTTATTTATGAAGTTCCAACATTTTACTTCGCGATACATTAAATCATATCTTCATTTTCTCTCTAGTTCTCTAGATATTTTGTTTTTCATCTAGTCTTCCTTCTACTTGTCAGTTTATCTTCTAAGTTCGCTGCTTAGTTTCTTCTAGTTTCTTCTACCTTCTCCTTTGTTGATATTTTGCCATACTCTCCTGTTCTCCATATTCTCCAAGATTTTCTCTTTGACTCAAGATTACTTACATTACCTTCATACTGACATATTGTTAGTGAATAAAATAATTAATTGGAAATTACTTGTATTGTATTGTGTTGTATTTATTTACATTCCATGGTGTTCGTAAATCGCTTCACAGCTTGAATGTGTAACATGTAAAAAAAAAAAAAAAACCCTTAATAGCACTACAAAATCTTAATTCGAAGTCTAGTTGAAATACGAGTATATGCAGAAAGGTTCTACAATATACCGATGGGTTTAGAATATTCTAGTACAATACAAGGGGTTAGTATTGTGACGGCAGGCCGAATATTCTTGTTGCTTCGGGATTCGATCTCGCGACCGGAGAAGGAGGGCGAGGTCGGCGGTGGGTAGGCGCGGCAAATGAAGTTGCGCACGCATCTACTGCCAGGGCATGCGAGGAAAAAGGGGGGAGGCGAAGCTGGAAGCCAGGCGAACTGATTGTTGTAACGAGAATGATCGTGAAATCGTAGTTTCTGGAAAGTATGGCTTAACTTATAAAAAGCGAGCAACCTTCAAAGTTAGTTAGTTGCAGTTGTAGTCGTTGCTAGTTTTTGGACAGCCAGTCAATCTTGTGTAGCAGTGAAGCCAGCTTCGAGACCGGAATTCGACCTGAGTGTGTCCGCAGCTGTGTTAGCGTCCTGGCCATTGGACTGTCGCCGGAAGTCCTGAGTTTGAGTGCAGTGAACCGCAGTTGGGGGGGACCTGAGTTCGAAGTTCAGTGGACTGTCTCTGAAGGTCTGGGGTTCGAGATACTGTGAACTCGAGTGACTGAGCTAGAAGAACTAGCCAAGGCAAACAAACTGTGAACTGAGAACTGACAGTTCTGATTTGTAAATAGTGCTTTGTGAACATTAGTTAAGATTAGCAGTACATTGTTGTTCTCAATAATCCAAGTGAATTGTCATTGTCGTCTGTGGAGTGCAATAACGAATACTGTGTTACGGTGTGGAGTGGAAATCCCATTGTTGACGGGAGTGTTTACATTCAATTATAGAAAGTGATTATTGTTGTTTTGAACAAAAATTACATTCTTGTTTTGTATAAAAGTTACAGTATTGATACTTAAACGGAGACTCTACTGAAAATCATGAACATTTTCCAAAAAAAAAAAATATATATATATTGGCTCTTTCACTTATTAGAATGCAAATTTTCATAACCCGAATGAATTTAGTTCAATTCCAATTAAAAATATATTTAAAATTGTTTATAAATTAAGGCTGTAAGGGGATGTGGCATTTCAAGATCTGTCAAAATTATTTTTATGAAAGAATTTTCTTTTTTTTTTTTTTCTTTTTTTTTTTTAATTTCTGATTACAAAGCTAGTAACTTTTTGTTCTAAAGTTGGCTCCCTGAAGCTACTAGATGAAAGTATTGGAGAATATTAATAGGTATGTATTACATAAATATTCATTTTACTTTGACATCCATTTTCCGTAAGTTTATTTTTCTTGATTCAACACCAAGTTTTTTATGCCAAATATTAATGAATCTGAATGATTTTTTTACTGTAAATATTTATGATGTACAGGCCTACAACTGGTAAAACTCCGTTGTAGGAGGTTACTAAACCTTACCGCTGTGCTGGAGGCGGAGTCTGGAGTTTCTGTCCATTTCTGTGAACCATTGTCGCTACTGATTGACAAGTCATCTAACGCATCGCTGCTATCAGTACGCGCTACTATTGGCTGACAATTAGGACAGAGAAGGTGAATTGTATATTGTGTCACTCCTTCAAATTGACGCACGCGCAGACCAACGGAGTTTTGTAAGTTGTTCTCCTACAGCTGCATGTTTCTATGCATTCATTTTGTAAGAAATGCAGTTAGTTTATTTTACTAATATTTTTTCATGAATTATAAAAAAAATAACGTTTTCAAAATTTGAAAAAAAATTGAAAGCGAATAAATGAGATAATTCATGAAATGAATGCACAGAAGTGTTTCTCTATATCCTGTGAATGTAAACAAAAGAAAAGGAAGCTTAAAAATTAAGATCTACTAAAAACTTGGGTTTGAAACATTTCTAAAAAAATTAATAGGAAAAAAATCAAAAGCCGAAAACATTTGGAAGTTCAAAATTATAATTTTTTAGTCTTTACATAATGAATATGCTCTCAAAATTTAGTACAAAAGATTATTAGGATAAAGTTGTCATTTTAGTGCAGTGTCCCCTTAATACAAGTCAGAAATATTCTTGCAGTAAAGTTGAATGTCATAAATTCATCTACGGAATACAAGACGTGAGAAATTAGGTTTTTTTTTCTAGTTGTAAGACTTGGCATAGGAGATTGTAAAGTAAGGCAGATCTGGGGTAATATAGAATTGTGACAGATCTCTCTTACAGATATGTGATTGATGAATAAATATATCATATCATATAATGTATCAATTTTCCCTAAATAATCTTATGTTTTGAGTTCGATTTTTATATCCATACGGAGTGTATTAAAAAGTTCTTACTGCCATATAACGCACTTCTTTTCGATAGCACGATTTTCCGCACTCTTCTCTAAACGAGTTAGTCAATACAAATATCGTAAAGTACGAGTGAAATATTAGACTGTTTTGTGCATAATCGTATCTCGTTAGTTGTACCTTACCCCAGTTCCTGAATACTGATAACGATCACGATAATGCTGCACCAGTCCGATTTCCGCTTCTGCACTGTTGACGACTCCTCTCTCATTAAGGGAAGTGACACACTTTGTTTTGTGAGATGAATGTGGGAAAGTTGAAGCTATGCGCAAGTGAGATATTGTGCAGCCTACAACAGAGCCTCGTGTGTTCCCAGGGGGACCCTGATAACAGACCACCACTCTGCTGACGCTAAATTATTTTGAAGGAAAATTCAGTGATTCATAATTCCCTCGCTCTATTAATCATGTGCTTCAACTGTGTTTTATGTGACAGTTTAATTTCTGAACGGGAATTTTTGTGTTGCAAATAACTGTATACTATACCATTAACATACAAAACCATTGTCTGGAAGCACAGCAGTTTCTATTGCAGATATGTTCATTTTATAAAGTACAATGTAAGACAGGACAAATACTATGTCTCTAACACTACTTTTTAACCTGAAATGAGGACTAGATAACAAAAGCTCAGACAAGAGCCACAGGTATAGCTATGACAAAAGCGCCTCTACCGAATAATAACAGGTATTTCCTATATCTATTCTGCGTTTAATATCCTCTCCAGTGTCATTTATATTTGTTAGGCCTACAGTTGCTCCGAGATATTTGAATATTTCCACCTGCCGAAAGTTTCCAAATTTAAGAGTTTGTATCTCGTAAATTATTAAACATTTTGTTAAGGCATATCTGGTAAAATCTGTATATAATTTACAAAGTAATATCGATAGCCCAAAACCAGACTGTTACAAGTCCATTTTACTATATTTTTTTCAGAAGAGCTATTTCAAGCTCCTGGCATTCAAAGCTTCATGAAACAATTTGGAACAGCTTCATAGCAACCTTATGCAGAGGAATATTTACAATTTTGTTCGATTTATATATGCAGACAAAAACTGGAACACAATGAAACACAGATTTCTTTCTTATAAAAAGTTGGACTTAGAACAGTCTGGTTCTCAGCCATCGATATGTCCTTAAAACGCTGCACGTTAAGTTAAGAACACCCTATATATCTGGTACAATTTTTTTTATCGTATCGTAAAGAAAATCTATGTAACGAAGTCCGCCGTCGTACATATATTAGACAAAGAAACAAAAATGTGTAAGTGGAAACTAGTCGGAAAGAGGCAATGGGTTTGCAATCAAGTACTCAGTATTGGAATCCAGTCGTGTAATTTGATGCTAATCGTTCTCGGTGGCGCATGTTTTCAGTTGCATTAGAGGACCGCAGATTCTAATCAGGAGGATGGTGATGGTACTTTGAGAGCCATGAGAATCTTTAGCATACTTCCTCAGGAAGATAAAGTAAGTTTGCATCCACATACTGTTAATAGGGTAAACTAGGTAGTTATTGACCAGTATACGGTGATTGACCAGTTCCTTTTTTCAAGTATATTGTGAATAAACCACGATCGTGATTTCACTTTTTGCTGCATATACCTCTAGTAGCAACCCTTGTTTGTGGTTAGTTGTCGCTGTTCATCCCACTGAGTTAGTGTCTGTTGTCTGAGAGGACTGAAATCGATTGGAAATGCAACTGAACCTAAACAAGTGTAAGTAACTAGAGAAATTGCTAAGAATAATGCATCCAATAATTTATTTATTCTGCAAAGGATACATAAATTCTGGTGCTCGTTTTTACACTCACAGTGTGAGAAAAGGTATAAGGTTTCCGTCCACAGAATATTATTTTGTTAAAGTTTTTATATGACATAAAAATGCCCAGTGGTCAATCACTATAAAGTGAATGGCCGCAAACTACAGTGATTGGTCGTTCATAAATTATTTGTTAGAATAATGACCAATTTGCTCCAATTCTATATATGTTATCGGTTAAATGATGGGGATTTTTACAGGACTGATACTATATTATAATGCCTAAGCCAGGTAAAGTGCATTATACAGGGGAAGATTTACGAAACGCTACAGAACCTGTCCACAGTGGATTTGATTTAAATGAAGCTGCCAAGAAGTTTGGTGTCCTAAAAGCAACCTTAGCGTCCAGAAGCAAATATCCCGTTGAAGGAAAAGTGTTCTTTGGTCCTCGTCCAGTGCTGGGTGAAGCCATTTGTAATAACATCAGAGAAATGACACACACTTGCTTCTGATAAGGCACAAAAGAGAAAAATGGAAGAAGAGGCAAGAGAAGGAAGGAAGCGAATAAGAAATGAAAGAAAAGGCAGCGAGAAGAGTTCTTTTCTTATTTTTTTAACTTGGTTATTTAACGACACTGTATCAACTATGAGGTTATTTAGCGTCGATGGGATTGATGGTAGCGAGATGGTATTTGGCGAGATGAGGCCGAGGATTCGTCATAGAT